>NC_092581.1:9422302-9539802 GCF_037975245.1 Apostichopus japonicus
ACAGGCAGCCTTTATCAGTTCTCGAGAACGAAACAATTTCGAGTGGAGTCTTCTGTGATGTGGATAATAATGTATTGTGGCACAGAATTCCTTCTAACTCGAACACTGGAACATAACCTTTCTCGGTGTGAACAAAAGATCAACAAAAGTTCGTTAAAAGTAGGAACGAAAAATTGGTACCAAGCAGTAAACAATGAGCCAACCATATCTTTTGTACTGTTCGATGGTACGATCATATAAGAAAGAATAGTAACTTAACTTCATGCTAGGCAAACCCCACACCAATCTAAATAATTGAACAAGTCTAACAATGAAGGTACCATATGGTATCGCACAACAATATCGAGTGGAGTATTTTGGGGTGTGGGACATAATGTATTGTGTTCTTTAACACTTTGACACAGACAGTGGCGGAGATTTCTTGTCTGAAGTGGGGGGGGGGGGGGGGTTGAAGGCCATTGATGAAATAAAAAGTCATAACTGCTGGCTCACTATCTAAGTGGAGCGCCACCATAAGTTGGCGCGAAGTGCACAAGAATTTTTTGGCAAATTTTGCCTCCCAGATTGCAGTAAATGGCACTGCCCAGGCCTTGAAAGCTGCATTTAACCAGGGGCGTATGCAGGATTTTCTAACCCGGGGGGGGGGGGCGCGTATTACTATCTAAGCGGAGTGCCACCATTGGTTGGCGCGCAGCGTACAAGCAAATTTATGGTTTTGGTACCCCCAGATCACCGGAAATGGCACTTCTCGGGCTTGAAACTGACCAACCATATGTACACTTTTGCCTGAGAACCAACTTTTTTCCAAATACTTTTTTTCTCGTCTATAACCTTTTTGAAGATTGTCACCAGTCACACATCATGTTTGACTTCATCACATATCCTGTGGATCATTGCTTTTGTAGGTGATTCTTCATCGCGGCACACAATATCCGTCAGCCCCACTGTTCAGAATTTGAAAATTCACAATTCTCATGAATAAATTCACTTCACAACATACCCATAATGTTGCACAAAATATCATCTATGGACAACCGATATAGAAAAACCTCCTTCAAACCCTAACAGACGGGTCAAAATTGCACGTGTATGATGAAGTATGATGAAGAATGTTGGTTAGGGAATTTTCGAAAATTCAGACGGCTACATTTCGTTGAAGGAAATAAAAATATACCAGATATTTCCGAAACCGAACACTACACACATCGACAGTTTTGAGCATGGGCGCAGATCAGTCTTGGATAATGGTGGGGACGCGCGTCTGTTCTATGACACTAAGCGGAGCGCGACCATGGGTTCGCGCGTAGCGTACGATTTTTGGGGGCAAATATATCTCCCAGTTCGCCGGAAATAACACTTCCCAGACCTATAATGATGCTCCAAAACCTCCTTAAGTTTTAGATCTCATGGCTTAGAAATTTAGTTTGGAGAAATACATGGGCGTCTGCAGAAAGAAAATCAGGGGACAAATAATCCAAGTGGACTTTTGTATATACGATGGGTCTGGGGTCCTCTCCCAGAAAACAAATATAGACTGCCGCAAATGCGATTTCCGTCCTATATTTAACAACTGTGGATAAAATACAATAAAATGAGAACTGCTGCATGTCATTTGCACAATGCTGGATTAAACTGTGCCAAAGTTCAATACAGGGGAACTTGAAATGCAGCAATTGGTCAAGACAAATTGGTGTGGACACGGTATATCATGTCCCCACTACTGAAAAAGTTGGTGGGGACGCGTCCCGCTGTCCTCACCAGGATCTGCGCCCATGGTTTGGAGGCTGTTTATCGTGGAACGCCATTTTCATGCTCACTGATATGATGTGATATCTGCTGTTTGCTTCACAAATTCGAATAATTTTGTCACTGTTCCTCTTTCTCTTCCCGTTTTCTTGCCGTATTTTCTACTCCATCATTTTCTCCTTTTCTCTCTTTCTTCTTTTTCTTTTCCTTCCTTCACCTCGTTGAAGTTGGCAAGTGTATACAGTTCCAAAGCTATTCAACATCAACAAAACGTTATTTTGTGTATGTCTGTTGTGGGGTGAAGTTAGCGCTATGAGCTACAAGTTCCAATGCGCAAGGTGGGGGAAAGGGGCTAGAAATAATGTGTGGGTCTAACTCGGTTCTCGGTCGTTAACTGTTGATGTAGCCTACCAGGTAAAAGGTTGAAATGACTTTAACAATTTCAAATTTAATAATTTGATTTATTATGTCATTTGGAGCACATAACATAGGCTACAACAGAACATTACTGGCAAAAACTAGGGGAGGGGTTGATTGTGTGGGCCAACCCCCCTCTTCAAAAAGTGGGGGGTGTTAAAAAACCCCAACCCCCCCTGTTTCTCCGCCACTGGACACAGATTCCTTCTAACTCGAACACCAGAACAATACTATGGCTAGTTCGTGTATCCATGTAGGGAACAGGACTTCAAAATCGATATCGATAATTAACATAAATCGCCAAAAGTCACTTACTCAAAAAAGTTCCAACCATATTGGTTGAAAGTGTGTCGCAAACATGAGTCTGATAGATTAATAGTGACTGTGGTACATACGTGGTTGGTGACGTCAGAGAGTCAAAAGTCAGAGGTCAAAATATAAAAAGACGGAAAAGGTACGCCATTATGGGTATGCCAACTTAAGTCGTATAGGCACTAAAGGTCGAAAGTCAAACAAAAAATGTGTCGCAAAATCTTAAACCTCACGCTCTTGAGACTTAAAACGCTTTCTAGTCACTTCGTCCAAAAACCATTCGCCCAACTGCCATGTCGCCCAACCAGCCTGGTCATTTCGCCCAACCATCCTGGTCATTTCGCCCAACCAGCATGGTCATTTCGCCCAACCATCATAGTCATTTCGCCCAACCAGCATGGTAATTTCGCCCAACCATCATAGTCATTTCACCCAACCTTATTTTTACTAATATTCAGTCGGAATAATATTACTTTTTCTATTCCACTAGTTCAATTTGTTTTTTATCCATCCTTTGGGTTTATCTAGTTCTACATAGTGTTAATCTAATGTTATACAAACACAGGGGAATCGGTATTCATAAAAACCTATCAAACATAACCCCTAAAACACTGATTCATCTTACTGACTAACAATTCCCGAACGTTTCCTTATTAAATTGAAAAAAAATTAAAATATAAAACCCGTCCATAATATTGAAGTACTATATGTAATCAACGTAACCACTTTATCAATGTAACCACATAGGTAATCACATATGTAATCAATTTAACCACGACTTCAAGTATACTTAATATTCGGTTCGTATCCCGTAACGTTAACAATTCCCGAACGTTTACTATCAAACCTATCAAACCTAACCCCTAAAAACACTGATCCATCCTCAAGATTCCTGAATATTCGGTTCGTATCCTGTAACGTTAAAAATTCCTGAACGTTTCCTTACTAAAGTTATACAAAGTAAAGGACTTCAAGTTTCCTTAATATTCCTTAATATTCGAACGTTTACTATCAAACCTAACCCCTAACACAATGATCCATCCTCAAGTTTCCTTAATATTCGGTTCGTATCCTGTAACGTCAACAATTCCCGAACGTTTCCTTTTGAAGTATCATATTTAATCAAGGTTGGGCGAAATGACTAGGCTGGTTGGGCGAAATGACCAGGCTGGTTGGGCGAAATGACCTGGCTGGTTGGGCGAAATGACCAGGCTGGTTGGGCGAAATGACAAGGCTGGTTGGGCGAAATGGTAAGTTTGGGCGAAATGGCAGTTGGGCGAAATGGTTGTTGGGCGAAGTGACCTGCTTCCCTTAAAACGATGTGGGTGTACGCGTAGACATTCTGCTATGATGGCCCAGGGTCTTAAGACGTCAAAGGTCAAAAGTCACCAAATATAAGAGTTGTCTTTTGTCTAAGATACAAATAACAATTATACGGCTTACGGTGTGATTTCCATTAAGGAAACAACAACTAAATTAACGAAAGGGTATGAGGTGAATGAAGATTGTACGATCAAAATAGAGTCAGGCAAACTTCCCCTAAGCCGTAAGGGTTATGCAGCACTTCAAAACTAGCTGAATGCCTGGACATTACACGAAGCGCCTCTCTGAGTGATGACATCATAGCTAGCACAATAGTTGACCAGCCTTTGGGAGATCATCTGCAACTTCATGGACTGTCTACTTATTTTCTTTGTGTATTGTTTTTTGTTTTATGTTATGTCCTGTCAAACCCCACGATGTTTTATTTTTCATCATAATTCATGTTGACTATTTACCGGTACCTCCTACTTTTCTTGTTAGATAAATTGTGCAAAAAGAAATAAGTATCCAAAACTGACTAATTTTGGAGACATAAATGAAAGACAATGTTTGGATAACTTGCAGAGCTTGGTTATGGGGAATTATCGGGCAAAGAGATTTACGATGTATAAGCTATATTAACTAATCACGTGCGCGTGGACGATTCAGCACCATTTTAGCCATGCGCTAATAACAAAACTACACCACAAATGTAACGTCTTTATTTCTGGATTACAAACCATTTCGGTATCATCATTCTGACTCGTTGATATCATTCCCATTTGTTTACTAACAATTCATCAGCTATAAAACTTACGTCTCGTAATTATATTGCAGAGCAAACCGACTCATCCACTTCATGTAATCGATATGCCTCTGTGTAGATTTTTAACAAACAGTGCATTTTTTTTTGGGGGGGGGGGATGTTTTTGACACAGGTTTAGTCCTATTACACAGTTTGTCTTTTCTGAACGTTTCTCACTTTGAAGTATTTCTATAAATGAACACATTTTTGAAATTTCGTTTCTTGTTTATTGGTAATAAACAAATTACAGTTACTTACCACAACTATTCGCAGCACAGATATCATCTAATATCAGCTCTATTAAACGAGACCTATCATACGTAATCTCTGAAGCATATGTAGTATCTAAAGTGTGCTCACAATGCATAACATGACCACCAAAGAGAAATACCGTAGCATACGAAACGAAAAAACGTTATTGAAAAGTAGGAACAACAATATTGACAATGCCAGACAGTAAACAATAAGCCAACCATATAAATTGAGCGATCTATTACGGGTGAGTTATCATTCGGTTGGCTGCATGCTTGCAATAAAAAAAAAACCTACAGAGTACCTTCAACAGCGTTTTTGGTCATATAAGTACATATTAAACCAATCTTGTCTTTATAATGGTAAGGTAAGGACCCCATGCTTGAATATGATATTCAAGTCTAAACAATCTGGGAACAATTTCTTTTCCGAAACATTTCAAAAACTCCCCTAATCATTCAAAGGACTGTACTGTTATGCAGCATTATTACATCATTATAAACACCTATATCCATTTTACCAAAACATCCTGATAACTAATTCGGCATGGAGACTATCTAAACAGGATTATACCTGCAAATCGCACTGACTATAACATTGAAAACCATTTGCCACTGCTGAGACTACTTAAAACGTTAAATAATCTTTTTTTTGGAGGAAAGTGTATCATTACCTTTTCAATACATAGTTTTGCATACATATTTGGTGTCGACAGCAAGTGTATTGATTCTACAAAGCATATTAGTATGGAGAGCATACAATTTAAGCAATGAACGAAAGGTAGTTAAGACTGAGCCTTGTGGAACACCATAACAAACCTCCTACTAATCACTAATTGCAGACCTCTGTTTCCTATCGACAAACAAATTCAGGAGTTATTCAAGTAAACCAGTAACTACCAATACCCAGCCAGTCCTTTTCATTAATAGGCACAGTTGCTGAAGTGGTACCTTGTCAACAAAGATTGATGAATGTCTAAGAAAATTTCATCTAAAGTACATGACGCTTAGTACATCCTTTTGTCTGTCGATAGAACTATTTACATATCCCATAATATTAATGATGTGTTAATCAACGATTTAAAATCATGCACGATCTCCCAGCATTTCTGTGGTGTATCAATGTAAATACGCAAAAAAAAGTAACAAGAATGACGATTATTAAGTGAAACAGTAAACAACACTACATATATATATATAAATATATATAAATATATATATATATATATATATACATACATATATATATATATATAAATATATATAATTTTTTTCAATTATATATATATTTCAATTATATATATATATATATATATATATATATATATATATATATATATATATATATATATATATATATTCAATGACTAATTGAACACGCTGTTTTTGGTTCCCTAGCATCGGTGACTTCGTCGAAGCTCGTCTCGCGAGGATCTCAAGTCTTCGCAGGACGCTACCAGAAGATTTACAGACCAACCCCTGTCGCTGGTACTTAATAAGGTACCTTTAATTATATAACGTATCATGTATCTAAGGTTACGTGTCAACGTAATTGCAGTAATTAATTTTACCCTAACAATTAGAACTGTACAGATTGGTGAAAAAAGGTGACAGAGGAAACCGACTCATCCACCTTATGTAATCGACAGCCAGTAACTGTAAACATGATGTTTGCTCTTGTTCCGCCCAGCTATTTGGAATAGTTTGGTTTATTAAACGGTGTGTATACTTAAACTGTGTAACAGGTAACCAGCTATCATGTAATAACTGCCATTCCGCACACGGTTTTTAGTATATGTTCATCGAACTATTATGGTGAAACTTTTAGAAACTTTTACTAATACTATAAAACATTGCTTTGTTCCTTCTCGCAATCCGCTCTATATTAATGGGGAAGTGGGAATATTCTGGCGAATAGGCCGTGGCTATATATATATTTTAAAGAAACTTTCTGATGGATAAAGTCGATTGACTCATCCCTTTTTGTTTCGTGTCGTGACTGTCCTTGTATAAACATACCAGTGAACAAGGGCGTAGGAACCGGGGGGGCTGGGGTGGGGGCGCCAGCCCCCCCAGTGAAAAATATGGGGGGGGGGCGGAAGTATCATTCCGCCCCCCCCCGCTCCGCGAGTCAGAAAACCCCTTTTTCATTTCCAAATGAGAAAAAAATCTCATTTGGAGCACCAAATTGCATCTATAAGGCCAGGTGAAAATGCAAAATTAGTTACAAAATGGATTGGGTGTTGAAGTGTGCTATATTGCACCAAATTGCATCCGAGGCCACCTGGAAATGCAAAAACACCCCCTCCCCTTAGACCCCTCCCCCCAGGCCGGCCATCAGTCTTCAGCCCCCCCCCCACTCAAAAGTACCTTCCTACGCCACTGCCAGTGAACATGGAAGGGATTGAAGCTTTGCATACACATACATTGCTATATGCTTGCTCTATCATATTACTGGTTAATTGGGTTGTATGTGTTTGTTTGTATTACTGACTTCGCTAAAATGTTAGCATCACTTAAAGCACCTTTGATATGGAGCATCGCCTCTTTAGAACAAACTGCATTACGAACAACAATATATATAACAAATTTCGTGGAACTGCTTACTTTACTTCTCCGCTGCATATATAGGTTACATTTATTGCATTGACTATACCTGATCTCATTTTCTACAAAGAAAACCAAGACTTCACCTAGTCTATGAAATATCCATAACCGTTAAACGTTCAAAGAGCCGGCAATTTACCAAACACATCTGATGGAATAAGAGAAAATGAGATAACGGCCGCCACCCGCACACGCAAGACAAGTAGCCTATACTCACCTATAGTTCTAACAGGGGCGTATCCAGGATTTTCCAATAGGGGGGGCGCCAGGCATGAATGATCGCCGTCCTGGGGGATGGGTCTAGGGGGAGGGGTGTACAATTTTTGCTTTCAAAGAAGGGCTGAAATGCAAAAATGGTGTCATATGCATGGGCGGCGATCCGTACTTCCGAGTGGGGGGGGGGGGGGATATGACCTTGTTGACTATCTAAGCGTAGCGCCACCATGGGTTGGCGCGAAGCGTACAAGAAAATTTTGGGATTAACAAACCCTCTAGATGGCCGGAAACGGCACTTCCCGAGGTTTCCAAGCGGCATATACCCAACTTTAAAATAGGGATGTCATGTCCGAAATATCTCATAATCAGGATCCAAAATACTTTTTTTTTTAATTTCGGGTGTTATTTTGGGAAAATTGCCCCTGTCAATCTTGTTTCAGGCGCAACGTTAGAATGTTCGAGAGCTCTGTTATATTATTCGATGAAGAAAATGGCCTCATGCAGGCTATTATAGGCCTATACACATGCAATACACAATTACACATAGTTACATTCCTAGGTACCGATTGCTAGGGCATCCAGGTGAAACGTGTATTAAGCATTACCCTGGTTACATGAGATTCTCAGCTGTTCGAGGGAACATGTACGTGTGTAGGCCTACTATATGGCCTATATGAATACTATGAGGGTGCATATATGTACTATATCAATACCGTGGGCGCAATAATACATTATGTAGGCATGAAAATATTCTTATCCCTGGCATTTGGTGGGGGGGGGGGATATGGTGCATTACATCCCCTCCACCCATTTTCATGGGGGATATATCCCCCTCCACCCAGGATCGCCGCCCATGGCCATATGTGATCCATTTTTCGACCTTAATAATAAGCAACATTTCCAGTAAATATGGACACAAAATGCACAATTTAGTATGGCTGGCATGTCATTTAGTGTTTATAGTGATAATACAAACACAATTACCATCTATGTTTCTAAAACTATTATGCCGCCGAACTTCGCCAGAACCTTTTTTTGGCAAACAAAAAATAAAGCATACGGGAGGGGGGGGGGGGGTTGAGCGATCACCGACATCTCACATAAAGGTCGTCATCAATTTTTTTTTTTTTTTTTTTTTTTTTGCTAAACTTTTTTTTTTTTTGGTGACGGCCAATAGGGGGGGCGCGCGCCTGTTGCGCCCCCCCTGGATACGCCCCTGGTTCTAACGATGCTACCTATCTTTAATGCTCGTTCTCGACCTGGTATCACAAGAAACCAAAGAAAACGGTTTTTAACTTGACGTACAAGTAGATGCGAACAAGTCAACGGAAGAAAACGCGGCCTGTAATAAGGATTCTACGACCACTTTCTATAGACTGTGATTTTCATTTTTATCTGATTGGCTGATTTGACTTCAATTGGGCCATTTCTGACCATCGTTTATTTTCCATAACAGACAGTTGCCTTGAAAGACACCAATTTTGGAGGAAAGAGACACGGTCTGCTGTTGCTATAGGCAACAAGGTACAGCGTTACATTCATGTTTCAAGGACAATGTACTGACGACGCACATTGTACATACAACACTTAAGTTTCAATGCACTAATCTTCATATGAATATTCCATGCTTTGAACTTTGAACTTGAAACCAAGTTTGGATAGCTAGAACAGCTAGAATCCCTCCCATGTCCCGAGACTACCTTTTCCAGACCTGTCAACCTGTTTGACCCCAAAATAGGGAGAATAACATTTTTTCAGGGCAAAAAAAAACCCCGGGAGAATAAGGGGAAAATAGGGAAGTTTGTAATTTTCAACTGAAATTATATAAATACTCCTAAGTAAATAGTCTACAGTACCGCCCATGTATAATTGGGCATGTGTACGCGCACAGGATCGTATAAAGACGTATAAACAAGTACAATCGCGTATAAAATCGTTGACAAACAAATTGCCGCGTAGACACCTCGTATAATCCCTGTACGAGTTTATACGCAGGTTATGCTATTGTGCTCAATGAATAGGGATTTAAGTCGCCGAAAGAATTAATGAGATGTTTGAAACAGCCGTTTCTTAAATCGTAGTTTAAGACGTGATATTCACCTAGCATCGAAGAGGACGCAGGTAAAGTGTGTGCCGGTGTGACAGTACAGAGTGTCCCCCTGTACAAAGTGTCCGCGGGGACAATCTGTACCAGCATATTTAGTCCGGTGGGACATTATCTGCTGAAAATTGGGTCCCCACCTCACAGCAAATATAGTCCCGCCGGACGAAATGTCCTGGTACAGAACGTCCGCAAATACTTCATAGCATATTTTGTCCCGCATAAAATTTAGGCATTTCGACATTCAAAAGGCAATTGAGTTCATTGTATCAATAATTAGAGCAGATGCATACATCAGAGTTAAATGTTACAGGAAATAAATGAGACGTTGTGCCTTGCTGCAAAACAAAAAATAGAAAGGGAAAAAAAAGAAACAAGTCTTCCATCTGTAGAAGATGTTAATCATGTTTTTGTTGTGATTGCTGCTATTTCATCCTCCGTATATGTTGCATGTTGTATTCGGCAACTACATTGCGTTCATAGTCATCTTTACAGAGGGAGAGATAGTATAAACCTAACCCCCCCCCCCAACGGAGGGCGGGTACGGGATAGGGAATGCAACAGCTACAACAAAAAATGATAATTGCAGAGATAAAATATTACGAACTTAAGGAGTCCAAATTTCATTGTTGCCGTATTTCCCTAACACACAGTGGGTAAGATTTGGCAAGTATGGTAACTGTACTTAATGGGTCTACGAGAGTTGCCTAGCCAATATGAAATTTCATCCGTGCGTAAAGCTCATTATAGGACGGGAACCGAGGGTGTTTTCAAGTTACATCCTAAACGAAATCGGCAACGCTGTATACAAAACTCATGCCCATACACATAATTTTGAGTGCAAGGATTCGGGGGGGGGGGGGGAGTTGGGATGGTAAGTTATCAATGTGTGTCCTGGGGAGGGGTCTTCTTAAGTCTGTGACCTATCTGTGATGACTTCCAAAATATTTTTGTTTGCTAATAACAACAATGAAGTAGCTGGAAGATACTTCTCTGACCTTGAAAATGTCAATACTGCCCCAACCCTCTCCGTATAGGCTTGACACCTATTTATTGACTTTCATTACTACTTTATTGTTTACTTTTTTACCCTTCCTTATTTTTGTCACTCAATTGTCGAGTCAAGGTTTTCACCCTCTCAACAACCATCCCCCCACCCCTGCCCCATAAGCCCCGTTGTGATGGCCATGCGTGAAGCAAATTTTCATTTGTATAGACAAATGGCATTCCAGGCAATTCCAGTGATAAATGTTCGTTGTTTCTTATTATGAATGTTTCTTATTGGACAAAAGGGGTTCAAATTAGAAAAGATATATTAGAACGATATCCTCTTCTAAAGAGCTGCAAACATACAGGAAACAAAACAAAGCCAAACAAGGGAAAGAATAAAGCAAATAGGTCAGAGCAGGATGCAATATGCTAGATTTTTTTGTCTCATCATGTTTCTCACACTTTAAATATGTCATTCTTGTAGAGATAAGTTTGTTCAAAGAAAGTTAATATAGTAAAAATCAAAACATGAAATTGGATGATAGTCATGCACAAATACAATATTCTGAATCTATATCAGACTGGGCAAAGAGTGAAAAATGATTATACATGGAATCAGGGAGCCAGGAGCCGGGGGGGGGGGGGGCACTGTCTGTACATACTATTTTTAAAATGGCATCCCATATCTTTTTATAGCACGGTTAACAATAAAGAATCTCAATAAATAGTAATGATAACATACTAACACATCATATATATTTAAGTGATATGGCCGGTGTGTATCGGTTTATAGCATATCGAGTGGTGGTTGTGGAATGAGAAAATGTCCCTCTGATGTTGTGTGCCCACCCCCACTCCCTACCCCCTGCATGGGGAAATTTAACTGGAATGATGACTCTCCCTTTGTAGCTCTGATGCAACTAAAGATAATTCATGCTTTCTAGAGCATCCTTCAAGCAGGGAGGTATTGCTTGATTAGAATGATATACTACTGTCACTCTTCTTCAAACAATATGTACTTGAAACTCTCATAATCCACATGAAGAACATCCTCTTTAGAGTTTGGTAAGGACCTCAATAAAACCATGCAGAAGTTTCCCTATTAGAATTCCCCCACCCCCCCCCCTTGAACTGCTTTCCACAAACAGTAGGATTACCTATATAATGCTTTAATGTGCAACTTGATACCGTCAAAATTTAATCTTGATTGTAAATTACAAATAAAATAGCTGATTCTCATGTATCCAACGGGTTTTTCGTTAAGACTTACACAGAAATCCATAACAGCAAAAGTTACAACAGGAAGAAGAATATGGTCGGTTATATGTTTTACTATGAGAACTTATCTTGAACACAATTTCCAGAACCAAGAAACACGCCTTCTTATTTGTTATTTAATGAAGTAATGAGGTGATAAAGAATTTCGAGCGTCACATCCCTTCAACCTGAACTGCAAATATATGTATTTCCACCGAACGACTGGCAGTGAAAAGTCAATGGCCTGTCTTTGCTTAAACGTATAGCAGCCGACTAAATTTCTCTCATGATATGTTAGAGTGAAAGACAAGATTATTGTCGGTAACAAGTTAACTGCTAAGAAAATCGTCTAGACATGTCTTCTGTTAACTCCATACATACTCCCTCCATTGGTGGTCAGAGATGAGATATCAGTACAACCAAATCTGTGCAAAATAAAAGTTGAAAGCAATATTATGAGTAGTGAATGCCACACTGTAGGTCATATATAAAATAAATTATCATCTTGAGAGGTTTATGTGTAAGCTCCACTACAAAGATAATTAACATTCACCATGTTGGTTAAGTGTAGACTGTATAGTGTACAACTGAACTATGCTTAGGCATTGAGTTAATTGGATGATCTTTTATTGTGACACCTACATGTTTATGGGATTACTGGCTCCATTTTTTAATTGGAGATTGCATGTCATAATTTTGGCGCTATATTGTACAGTTCACTACCAAACCTGAAAAGTTTTAACCACATGAGCCAATACAACATTTATGACATATTAATTAAATTTAATATCAGAAATTTATCAAATTAGAGTAAGCTAGGATACAACAGAAGTTTGATGCCTTTTTGGTGCTCTATTGATGTATGTGTGCATGGTATCACTGTTTAATGCCGATCAAACATTAATTGTCCTAAATCAGGATCCATGGGGGTTCAAAACACCCTCTGTATGACCCAAATGCAAAAACAAATAATGCTAGCTTACCATTATTATAGTAAAATGTACTATTATACATCATTTTGCATCAAGAGACCTAAACATTGCCTTATTTTGCCAAAGGAAAGGGGGTCCTCTCCCAGGTTTCAGGAAATATCCCCCCACCACACACACAAACACATTTAGCAATTTTCCACACGGACCTAACAGAGAAATGGTACCAAAACTCAGTTGATACATTATCTCTCTTATCTTGTCGAAATTCCTGTCAAAACAGCCAAGTAGTAATAAGTTCACACTTTCTAAACAGAAAAGTTCCCTGTGGTTACGATATCAAACTGCCCAACACCTTTTTGAAAAACAACACACAATAGGTGGTGTCTAGCTGTGGAATGTGGTCTTAATTATTTACTCATCATTTGTTTCAACAAATAAACTGTGTCTGCTGCAGTGAAACATGTCCAGCCAAAATCACTTTTTGGGGATGTAAATCAAATGACGACAATTGTCAGGCTATATGCTACTTAAGAACCAGAGGTGGAACCTTTGCAAGTAAATATAGGAACAAAAACTATGTA
This sequence comes from Apostichopus japonicus, assembly GCF_037975245.1. Lineage (NCBI taxonomy): Eukaryota > Metazoa > Echinodermata > Holothuroidea > Aspidochirotida > Stichopodidae > Apostichopus > Apostichopus japonicus. The sequence continues at coordinate 9,435,820 of NC_092581.1, forward strand.
CATATAAACTTGTTAATGGGGACTTAACCTGCCTGTATAAGCTTAATACCTATTTGGAAATAATTTATACTCAAACACAGCATTCTGCCATGCACTACAAGTTATTTGCATGGTACAAATAACAGATATGATGCCATTCATATTGGAACTAACTACAGAAAATTATTCACTTTTTAAGACATGCTTACCTCATCATCACATCAGTAATGCAATAAGAAGTTGATGCTGCAGTCTTGTCAGGCACTGCCTTAGTCTCAGGCCACTTTGAATATAAGTCAGACAGTGTTATGATGTACAGTCGCTTGGCAGCTGTCACTGGTAGAGGACCAATAAGATCTACACCAACCCGTTAAGAAAGAAGACAGCATTTAGGTGCTAATTTTTAAAAACATTTACAAGTTGCAGGCTTTGCCTTGACTGTTGTTCTATTCCATTCCTTCTTTCTGTACACAGATCTGTAGATAAAAACAGTGGGATATCTGATCGAAACAGGGTGTTGGTGGATTTAGGCCAATTATTTTTACCTTGCAAACATGAAAATGTAACTTACACCATACTGTACCATATATTTACAATCTCTTCAACCACTAAACCAGAAAAATGATACGCCACTTTTTGCAACTTACAATAATGCCTATATTGATGGTTGCTCTGCAGTTAGGCCAGGGTGTGGCTTAAAGGTATGCTGTATAGGCCCTCAATATGCCAAATTTTCACTATGGACAAAATTCTTTTAGTATGTTTATTTCCCTGGAGGAAATTTACCTCACTGGGACATTCAATCATCTCGTGTCATTGAGATTGAGAATTTACCTGTTTCCATAATCCAGTTACAGGAATGCTATGGAGACTTGTTCGTGGTCTACAGGACAATGACGCTTTGACATCCTGTTGAACATAACTTGTTACATCAACGTTGATAGTTTTCCAATAGAATCTAGACATAGTCTGTTGTCTGGTTTATCTATGCAAAGATGAACACCTTCAAAGAGATAAGAAAATTCATGATCAAGGAGATATCATGTTTTTTTGCCCCCCCCCCCCCAAAAAAAAAACAAAAAAAAAACAAACACACACAAATATATGGGCTGCAGGATTAGTAGTTCTAGCTGAAGTGCCTTAAAATTGAATTACAACTCTATATCGAAGTCTATATCTAGAAGTAGGCTAGGCTATATGCTATAGTCCAATAATTGCATTTTATAGTGTCCCATGCATGCAAACCAGACTAGCTCTGTAAGCTTTAGTGATCTGTTGTTATCTTTTATGATAGGCAGGGCGATAAAAGGTAGAAATTTATAATAATTTTCACAAAAATTTGTTAAGACAATTGGGTAAACAAAACGAAAAGAAAAAGGCCCTAATAACTTTGTTCATGCACTTAAAACTTTGCACAAGCATACAACTGATTATAATGTTGCATAAGCATGCAATTGCTTGACTTTTGCGAATGAGTTTTTACAACTAACCAAACGTGGTAAAAGAATATCATGATTTGTGAACCAATCAGTCCTAGAGGCCTGGTTATAGTTTAACTGTGGAATTGCCGTTCGCCATTTAACAACCAATACCATATTGTGTATCCTATACTGTAAGTTACAGACATTACCTTATAGATGTCACTAGTCAGTATGAGCTGCCTCGATTTGGGCGAGTTGAGAAGCCCTAGATAGCAAAACTTTCCTTCAATTTCGGTACGCAAGAGTTTCATTTTCAGCCAGTCTGAAAGACTGACTTTGTCTCCGTAAGATCCTTCTCTGTTTTATTCTTGTAAACTCACTTGGATAGCTCTCATCTCTTAGAATATCCGCAATTTGTCTCACGTTTTCTGCTAGCTTTTCCATTTTTTAGTTGTCGCACGACTTTACTGCTAAATATACGGAAGCCGAAATGCGACAGTTTGCTAATAATACGGATACTGCCAGAGTCCATTACTAATTAAATTTTTGCTACTCGAGCGTACATGCTAATGCGGACATAGTGTTCAGGGGGACACAATTTACAACAAAATATGCGACCAACAAATAATGTCCCCCCTCGTTTCATCATAGCATAAACTGTCCTGGGAGACAGTCTGTACCAACTGGCCTTGTACAAAAGGTCCGGGAGACTAAATGTACTGGTAAATTCAGAAAAAAATGTCCCAGTGGGACTGGGACAGTATATACTGAATATGGAATATTTGCGACAGTTTGTACTGCTACACCGGCATAGAACTTAACTGTTTTTTTGTCGTATATAAGTAGCCTACATGCGAACTGCACACATTCGGTACGCCGCACATACAAAAACAAGTGACAATTAACTTGTGTTTATTAACTTGTGAACCATGGCATATGCACAGTGCACGCCGTACTACTGTACTGTATTCAGGATCGACCAAGGCCAACGTACAATAACGACATTGGGCGAAGTCTGAGAACTGACAAAGCAGCCTGATATTGGTTGAGAGTCCCGCACAGCACTGTGTCAGTCGTAACGTGTTTGTAAACAATCAGTCTATTTTTAGATTACACTTATTACGCGATAGGCATAGCACCAACTGTTGGCTATTTTCAGAAATTTCGCAAGTGATGAAACATTAAAAAACCGGGAGAATAGAATATAAAACCAGGAGGCCGGGAGATTCGGGTAAAAACCGAGAGTCACCCGGTAAAACCGGAAGAGTTGACAGGTCTGCTTTTCACTCCTATGAAGAAAGAAAGAAAAAGAATTGTATTTAGTTTGTATTGGGTCCTTAGCTTAAGAAAGAAAACTCGGGAGGCAATTTGGAGATCTGTTGGTTTAACGCGCTCAACTTCGACAGCGTAGCGATTAACTGAAGAGAGTAAAAAATGAAGCAAAAGACATAGAAAATAAATTGCTACTAATCTCTCAATAAACTACCCCTTAAACTCTAGAGGACTTCCAAACTCACTACCCCTTTAACTCTATAGGACTTCCAAACTCACTACCCCTTTAACTCTAGAGGACTTCCAAACTCCCAAGAAACTGCATAGACCTATACATAATATAACCACGTAACAATATCCCTGAAAAATATGCATTGTGAAATAGATCACCTTTGATATAAACCCTAGCCAAGTCTAAACTACAAACTTGATAAACCTCCAATTTCCCCACTGAATACCACAGTACTGAAAAACACATTCACCCAGGCTTGCCCAGGGAAGCTTAACTAAACGAGAACCTTAAAATAAACCCAAGCCCAATAAAAGTACATATACCCCTGCAACAAACGATTGCGAAATATCATCTCACCGAAACAAATAAACAAAAGAAACTATTTACCCACCTAAACCTTTAAATTGCATAACCAAGCTGCCGAAACACCATCTAAAAACCAGCAACAGCCCAAACAATATGGCTGAAGTAAATCTAAGTGCCACTCACTAAAAACGAGGGCGCTATAAACCAATTGAAGGAGTAAAGACTAAACTAGAAATCAAATTTGGTCGCAACAGTTTGCCTTTTATTTGAGAATCAGTCATGTCAGAGATGGTGTACATGTCCATATTTTGAAAGTTAAAGTGTCTGTTGTATACACTCACAGAGCAAATTTTAAAAAAGGTCAAAGACTTTAAAGAAAGTAAGTTAGGCCTTCTGTACTCATAAGAATGCAGATCTGCACGAGGTGAGTGAAATCGTTACTTTCACATAATAAAATAGACCATCTGGGGTACAGCTTTCTGTTTCTTATAGCTCAGGGAAGAAAATAATATTTAAAATGTTTTTTAGCCCATCAGTAGTAATTTTACCTGTCTGGTATAAACGGTACTGAAACTAATGGTGCACTCTAATGGTTCATTTGTGTTAAATGGTGCATAATTCCTGACGGTAAACTTAAAATTTCCAAAATAATGCTCCAATTTTGGTTTGGCGAAGCTGGAGGATTCCCAAGTGTTCATTTTTGTTGTACTCTGATGCATTTCTGTGGTAATAATAGTGATTTTTATAAACAATATCAGTTGTCATTGTGCACATTTGAGGATATTTAAAATAACAAATTTGAAGTGAAATAAAGATATCTTTAAGTTTAATGTGTTAGGAAATCCCTAATCTACATGCGAGAGTACCGCGAAACATTTAAAGGGGTGATAGGATTGCCTATTTGTAGCCTAAGGCCAACTACAATACAATATAAAGTTTAAAAAAACCCAGAATAGATATCAGCCTAATATGCACATAACTTTACCTGCCAAATCTACCTGCCAAATTATTTTCAACTATTTTTTAGAGGTATTAAGTGAGTCTATTGAGGTTCACATCAGGGTAGCTAATATCTAGTGACTCTGTGGAGTAAGTCAAAATTGAGAGTTTACGCAAATTTAAATAAATTTGCTAACACACTCTCACTCTAAATACAAACTCATAGTAATTTGCAACTCCTAATCGACATGCGCAATCATTCTCAACGATTTGAATGGCAGTAATTCTCGTTCTTATTGACTCCCATGTAGGTGGGTGGGGATCCTTCACCAGAATGAGGTTAACACGTCACATGGCTCCATTCTGAGACTTACGTAGGTAGAAAATTCTCTTGAAGTTTTATGTGAGGTCGAAAGAGGGTGTACAACCATTGTTCTCACATCCCTACCCTCCCATGGCCATGGCCTTCCCCTTCGGTCTGCTCCTTGTGTAATAAATTGTGTAAAATCCTCATGAGCTTTTTGCGTTGCAGTTGTTGATTGAAAGCAAAGCAGTAACCTTTGAATTGACAACTGTGGTGAACATTGACAAATGTATCTGCTAAACTCAAGTTCTGGGGTTGCTTAGTTCAATTAGTTGCTTAGGCGGAGTGCTTAGTTGCTTAGTTGCTTAGCCGGAGTGTATAGCCTAGTGGTTAACGCCGGCGTCTCCCAGTCATGAGATCCCCGGTTCGATTCCCCGTCGACAGCAATGTGTGTCGTCTGGCAAGGGTGTTGTTGAATAACAACTTCCTGACATGGACGCTAAATGGATGTGTGCCGAGATATTGGCTTCGGTCAGCTTGCGAGTCTACAAGCCTCCATGGCTTCTTTCGCGAGTTCCTGCTTGCGGGAAGATCACATATACATACATACAATTAAGAGGTGACAGCTTTATATACTATCATGACATTACCTGCTAACATAATGCACATAATGCATATGATAGGAATAAGTGCTACCAAGGTACTCGTCACATGACCTTCCACATGACCTTTCTTTTACGCCTCGAAATAGTATTGCCATAAACGGTCTAACCTTAAGATATATGTTTATATATAGGGATTGTTTGGATGATGAACATTACTAAAATGCTTGTTGCTGTCCAAACAATTTGGCAGTTTAAACCTACCTCATCCCTGTGTGCATTCCCATAGATGATGACAGAGTGTTGAACAATCTGTCTTTTATCTTCTGTTCGTACATTGTTTGATTTCAAATAATTGCTCGAACTGGAAGCTGTTTGGGTTGCTTGAACGTATTTTATATATATATATATATATATATATATATATATATATATATATATATATATATATATATATATATATATATATATATATATAAATATATATATATATATATATATATATATATATATATATATATATATATATATATATATATATATATATATATATATATATATGAAAAATAATATTGATGTCATGGATTATTAAGCAAATAAATACAGTATATCAGTATATCGGTGTCTGACCTTTTAGAAAAAAAGGAAGTCAAATACTCTTCTGTTATTTAATCCTTCACCCATCAATTGTTTGGAGATAAAACCAAAATTTGATGTTTAGGCCGACTGTTAAAATTGTCGCATAGGAACGTATCAAAATATATCAGTCACAAGGAATCATATAAGACATGAAAAAGTACTCCATAAGCTAAAAATATTCACCTATAAATGATAAATCATGCTGATCATGACATTTAATGTGACCACTATTTGCCCTAGTATTTATCCCGAGGGTAACATACATTATATACTTTCCCTGCCTTACCCACCGTCACTTGCGCAAACGTTTACAATAGTAGGGCGTTAACACATTTGTTTAAGTATTTAAAAATAAAAAACGTCGTAATACTGTCGATACAGCTTTAATATAAGCAAACTTTATCAGAGCGGTGTGCCTATAGTGGCGTGCAATAGGTAGTTCAGGCGGTTTATTGAACGGATGTCGGGATTGGTCAGAGGCCCCGGGTGTTGATTCCAACATTTTTAGCCAAAGGATCACATTTAACTGCCAATCATCTTTTCTTCTCTAACAACTGGTTTCTTCCAGGTGACAAAACTATTAACAGCCCACTGCAGTCATTCACTGGAAATGTTTTAAGTCATGTACAGTGAACATTGCATCCGACATACTTCATGATATTTATACACTTCACGTGAACCAGTCTGAAATAGAATTAACTAACTTGATAAAGGAATAAAAAAAAGAACATTTTTAATTATAATGCACTTTTTCGACAAGGGATTCACTCCACGGATGTGCTTAATCTTTCAGCTGAATCTTTGTATTCGGAAACACAGTGCAAGGCAATACAACATCAAAGGATTTTTTATGTATGTATATATTACCCGTCATATATTCGCTTTCTGTTCTCGAACCATAGACACATGGTTCACATTGTGCCAACATTCCAATGAAAAGATATCAATTTTTACGAAAAATAAAACAGTAAAACAGAAATAAGTGGAATTATTTAGTAAATATGAAACTTGAGGACATCGTCAATTTAACTCATTGGACGGTGGGGCATTTTGGGGATAAGATGTCGAAATTTTGATACAAGTCGAAATTCCGATAATTTCGGGCATTTTGTGGAAATTGTGAGATGACATAGTTCAAGTTTATTATTTGAGTATTTTGTGTATTCAACGCCCACTCCCCCTCCCACCTCCCCCCACCTCTGTTCACTTTGTGATGGCTCCTATTCCACTGATGGTTGTTACTGGTTATGTAGATTCTTTTAACTCAGAAAGCTTGTGATAAAAAGAGAAGAAAAAAAAAGCATATGCGCTCACGCGGTTCGAAGTCGTTCATGCAACATAAATTGCGTGCGGAAGTTCCCCATCTCTCAGCTTGAGCCACGCCCATTAGAGCATACTTAAGTGTCTAATCTTATTATGATCTCACACGGCCACAATGGAATTTAGAAAGCTTCACACGTGGAGCGGGTCAATTTGGCATTCACCCTGTTGCACTCGAAAGGGTAGGACAGGTATTGTTTATACTACTATTTTCTATCATCTGATTTTGAGAAAGTCAGTGTTTTAACCAAGTCATTGTTTGTCAAGTCACGTCAAGTCGGTCAGAGGTGAATCGGATGACATGGCTTCCCCACTTGGACACGCCACTGAGTATATAACGGTGAAAACATGAAAAATCACGATGCAATATTCAAAAAACCTTGAATGACTATACAACTACTAATATTATGCAACCTTTGTACACCTAACGTAAATTTACACTAACATTTATAACAATAACACCATGATGCATGGACTTAAATAAGCAAAAATATGCAACCTATTCCTTACAACGCATTTCAGCGTAAAGCTTAAACACGATGTGTACTTCATGTCCCAAAGTTGGAGGCATGATAACATTTTTCATTGAATAGTTATGTTGCAATATGGTCGGTTGAACGATTCGCTCTTCTGATCACTACTTGGTGCAGTCAAGGGCTGCTGGTGTCCATGTCAACTTTTCTGAACATCAGTACTAAAGTTGCGAATAACACCGGATTGATATTTCCTAAAAGATACTGAAATTGCTCAAATTTTTCCTGAAACAACAGTAGAATAAATGACATGCGTCTTCCTTTGCAAGTGGAATGTTAGTGTCAGAACAAATTATACTGAGTATTTGTTTCAATCGCGCGTATTATTTTTTTTTCAATTTCTTTTAAAAATACTTTAATAATGACTAGAAGGCAAGCAAATCCAAATCAAGTCACAAGTGATTTTATATGTAAGTCATTACAAGTCACAGTTCATGTCTTGTCAAGTCACAAGTCATTAATAATCAAGTCAAGGCACAGGTCATTTACCAAGTCAAATTAAGTCAAATTAAAAAAAAAATCGAGTTCAAGTCATTAATTCGAGTCAACGACACTGCTAATCTCCATTTTTGTATGAAAATATGGTAATAATAGTGCACATACATTTAATGTGTACACAGTAACACTTAATATAATGATGACATCTAACGCCTCATTGTTAACAGCAAACAAGATTGTTTTATCTTTTCTACATGTTCTATGAACCAGTAATTGGATATTTTGACAATATTACTTCATTTTCGTCGATTTGAATGAAGCGGATGTTGTATCAAGCATAGTCTTTATGGAATCTATCAGTATGTGTTGATATAGCAGGGAGTAAAAAGATACTACATTACATCATTCTCATGTGACCTTCTTCTTTCGAATGAACGTATATTTAGTAATAGTACAAGATATTACGATGTTTTTGTAACTAAAAATTCGCTTACATGGCTGCATTTGCTACGCTCGCAACAATAGGTAGATTCAAACTAAAATTTCAACAATATCAGTTTTCAATCTCAAAATAAAAATTAAAAATGAAATGAAAGTAAATGAAGTAGGCTAAAACATACTACTTTGCTCTATTTTATGTACATATTTGATAAATGTCTGAATAGAAAATGTAAATTTATTAAAGTAAGAAGTAAGTAAGTAAGTAAGAAATTTCAACAAATGGTTAAGCAGTGAAGAAATGGTCAGGCATAGGTATTGCTTTGGTGGGTGGTCGATTGGCCGGATTTACATCCTCTTCATTTGCAGGTGGCGCCACATCAGGACGGTATACAACCTAAACAGCAATAAAAATGAGAAGAAAATCGTTAAGAAATGTACATTACGATCAAGACATGCTCAATGGTATCTAATTAATACGTTTCTTAATTGCCCTCTGCTCCTTCGGTTTATATATATATATATATATATATATATATATATATATATATACATATACATATATATATATATATATATATATACCTATATATATATATATATATATATATATATATATATATATATATATATATATATATATATATATATATATATATATATATATATATATATATATATATATATATATATATATATATATATATATATATATATATATATATATATATATATATATATATATATATATATATATATATATATATATATATATATATATATATATATATATATATATATATAGTTTGGCACTCACCCTTCTTGCACTGGACTCCACAGAGGGTAGGGCAGGAATTGATCTCACTTCTCCATTTCTTATAATCACACCTTGAGAATGTAAAATGCTGTTTTATAACCAAGTCATTGCTTGTCAAGTCACCAGTCATCTTTGTTATCCTATCAAGTCGCAAGTAATTTAATTATCGCAAGTTAAGTTAAGTCAAGTCATAATGTTGAAGGCATGATAACATTTGTCATTGAATAGTAATGGTGCAATATCGTCGGTTGAACAATTCTCTTTTCTCGTCACTACTTGGTGCAGCCTAGTCAAGGGTTGCTAGATGATATGCTGGTGTCAATGCCAAATTTTCTGAACATCAGTACTAATTCGCACACATCACTAGATTGAAATATACTAAAGTATTCTGACAATGCTCAACTTTTTCCTGAACCACTCGTACAATAAACAACCAGCGTCTTCCTTCTCGAGTGAATATAAGTGTCAGTGTCTGATCCTGAGAGAGATAGATTGAGTCGTTCACTTACCACTCGATCGAATTGCTTCACACAACATTTAGTGATATCTCTGCACGTTAGAAGTGACCCGATTATGCAGGCAGTAAATTCACACGCCAGTATTCCAACGAGTAGGTATGAACCGGCATCTTGAACCTAAATAAGAAACAAATGGAAAGCTAGTATGTTTATGTAGACAAGAACAATCAAGTTAATTAATTAGTTAGTTAATTTAAAACCGAAAGAATCTATCATGCCATCAAAGTACTTATGATTATCGCAGTATTGTACAAACCAAAAATCATCACATTATGATACAAATTTCGCAATTTGTAGGAACACTTTTCATGCTCTCTCACTTTTCTTACCAGACGTGCAAATGACGCTTGAAGAATAATAAAGATTCCACTCATATGTGACGCAACCAAGGCAAGGATTCGGAAACCTATATTCTGTAAGAAAGAAATAATGATTTTTTTCAAAACGTTGCAGTGCAAAGTTGACAGAGTGCACTTGAAAGGGAAAATTAAGACAAAATATGATATGATATATTGTAGATGGTTACAAACTACCACGTACAATGCTGTCAGCCCGTGTTGTATATATATGCAATGTTAACTTTGAGAAATGCCTCTATAAAAGGATGTTCCCGTGAGGAGCACTGTACCACTTTTAGTCGAAAACTCCACCGCCGTCTCTTGATGGGTTTGCTGGAACTACAACTATTTGATTGGCTAAAACACTATTTACACGAGGAATTGGATTAACAGTATTGTAACGGAAAGTTAGTATTTATTGACTACTGTCGAAAGGTTATACTGTAATGCGACGGGTCAGACGTAGTCATGCGTATTGAAGTATAGAGTAACATATAACTTACAGATTATAAGTTTCGCACTGGAGACCGGAAGATGCAACGATTGGTAAATATGTTTTCTTTATTTGGGTGGAGATAATATGTGTTTTTTTAGCTATGTAAGAATCTCGATTAGTAACAGATATTTATTGCAAAGGGCAATATGTAGAGTAAATTTTCTAGGAAGCAATTGGTAGCTGCATTCGTATTTCTGCAAACTGTATTCTTTGTATTGTTAACGCATTAGTGTAATCTCTGTTGTAGTATAGTATGACTATTTTCTACATAGTTCCGTCTATTTTTGACAGCGTTTGATATTTCAACAATGTAACTCTAATCCGGAACAGAGAAACATTCACAACCATCCAATATCTTGTCTCTTGCCTGAGGCAATTTTAAAATGTAAAAATGTAAAATATTTATGTCTTTGTCACAAATGCTATGGTGTTATGGTTATTTTAGTCCCTCCCATTTTAAAGTAATCAGCTTCAGCTGCCTGAATATCTCTTTAAACAGCTGATGACGGCGACGTCATCAACAATTTAGCCTTAAAGCCTTCCAGAGATTCAGCATATTTTATATTTAAATATCTCGAAACCAGAATCATTGTAGAAAATCACTACTGGCACTCAAAGTATTCATTTAACTAAGACAAATGAAGACTACAATGCAGTCTAAAAGTCATCAATTTAATGACATACGGCACGGTGAACATCAACTTACCCTGTCGAGAATACCTATTTCGCACCAAAACAAACGCCGTAGTGGCGTACAAATGATTCAAATATGTGTTTGTGTATTGAGGAGGAGGTCGGGGTGGTTGGTGAGACTGGGTAAATCTCAGTTCCTGATTTTAGGTAGTAGGCTAACCTGATGTAATAGCTTGAACTTTTTTGTAAGGACTAGTTCCTTAACCAGAGTTTGCAGAGACGGGGCACAAATATTGGCTGACGTCAGTCCTGGAGAGTGATTTGTTACCCTGTGAGACATTTCTGGTTAGGGAGTTGCTTAGACAGAAAATCGTTTCATCTTTTTAACTACATTTGTGTAGTTCAAGCTTTTAGAGTGCTTTTGTAGGACATTTGATTTTTTTTGGGGGGGGGGTGGTATCATCCCCACACATATCTACGGCCCTGAGAGAGTAAGAGAGAGTAAGTGGTGTGGGGGACCTCCACAGAAGAAGAAATGAAAAGTTAAGACGTCAAAAACGGCTCCTTTATGAGGCATGTTCGGACTAGCTCTACAGATAAGGAACTACTATAGTGCACACCAGGATGGGTGATATTATTCTTCCCGAATTAATGTAAAACTCTCCCCCTACACACCCCACCTAACTAAACCATTTTTCTCAACCAATGGCCAGCACTCACCCCATTCCATACCCCACTGTCAATAGGTTGAATCCATGACGAAAGTACTTTTCTACCCGAGAACCTTATCTTAAGTGCGTTCTTTGTGGTATCTGCAGACCCTCACTGTGTATGCCCCAAACACACATTTATATCAGGAGACCATATGAGCTTACTGTGAACATGAGTTGTATGATTCTCATTTGAACCCATAATTCAAACGTGCGATCTGTGTCCTCTTCAAAGATATCTCTCTTACCACACATTTGTTATTTGTCTTGCCGCTAAGAACGCCGACACATCCAGTAATAATGGCAATCTATATGGTAGAGAAAAAGTTGTAAATAAAATGAATGTATTGTTTCTTGCATTTGCAACCTTGCTTGATAGTCAAACGTAGCCAGTGCATTGTTAATGACAGTTTTTACCACCGATATCAACGTTACTCACCTATATGATTGATTTCTGGATGAAGGCAAACATATCACCAACGAAAATTAATCGACGATTGTTCGATGCAGACGTCGAGACATGCAAGTGTGGTATGATGTCCGATAAAACATATACATCACATATATATATATATGTATATATATATACTAAAAATATATATATATATATATACAGGTGCGTATCCAGGGGGGGGCGTTGGGGGCGCGCGCCCCCCGGGTAAGAAAAAGAGGAGAGAAAAAAAAGAAGAAAAAAGGAAAAAAGAGGGGAAAAAAGAAGAGGAGGAGAGGAAGGAAGAGAAAAGAAAAAGAAGAAAGAGAGAAAAAGGAGAAAAAGAGGGAGTAAAAGAAAAACGCGAAGACACCGGGAAGAGAAAGAGGAACAGTGACATCATTACAGCGCTGAAGGGTAGCCAGTGACGGATCAATGATTTCGTAAAAGTTTGACTCACCCTACCCCTTACACCGACAACTCCATTTTTGACGTTTCCATTTTCCTCTCTCACTAATGATCTATATATATACTATATATGGTCTATCATAACGCGTGTGTAGAATTGTGCTATGAAACCAACTGTGGCTGGTCTCGAACTCGATCGTGTCGTTGGGGAACATGACGATTTTTGAGATGGGGGCGACCGCCCGCCCCCCCCCCCATTCAGCATTGTTTTAAATGATATCGCTAAGTAATTTCAAAATAGAAAGTGCTTAGATGCAACTTACAAGGCCTGGGAAGTGTCATTTCCAGCGATCTGGGAGACATTTTCGGCCAAAATTTGCTTGTACGCTTCGCGCTAACAAATGGTCCTGTGTAGTGCCATTTCCAGCGATCTGGGAGGCATTTTCGGCCAAACTTTTCTTGTACGCTTCGCGCCAACCTGTGGTGGCGCTACGCTGAGATAATTTGCCTACAGGCTTCGCCCCTCCCTTGGCAAATTCCTAGCTACGCGCCTGTTCGAATTTGTGACGCAAACAGCAGATATCACATCATATCAGTGAGCATGAAAATTGCGTTCCCGGATAAAAAGCCTCAAAACTGTCCGACTTGCCTAAAAAAATAACCCAAAATTTCCGCGCGCAAAGCGCGCGTTCAACGTCTTCATGTCAATATCATATAAGCAAGCATCGGTTAATACATCGCATGCCATCATGTACCGTACGGTCCGTTCAAATTGCGCAGTATACCGCGGGATGCTAATGTAAACAACGACATGTCTCATGTAGATGTATAAAAAGCATGGAGGTCCAATTATGTCAAAACTCTCTTTTACATTAGTAATGGCGAATTAGGGGCTGCACCCCCGCCGCGCAGTGGCGGAGCGTCCATACGGTCAGGGGGGCGCATGCCCCCCCCCCCCCCGACGGACTCAAATGGACTGCTGGCGCGTTTTTCAGCTCTTTACCACTTTTTACTTATTCTAGATTATTGACTTTTTTATTGCGCTCACATCTACTTATTGACATTTGTCACATTTTGTTGGTGTAATTTGGAGATGACACCTATTTATTCTTCGTTTATCTGCAAATTAGCCAGGCCCGGAAAGGGTCATTTCCGGCGATCTAGGGAGTATCTTTACTCAAAAATTTTCTCTACGCTACGCGCCAACCAGTGGTGGCGCTCCGCTTAGATAGTGTTGAAAGCGCCCCTACAGACCATTCTCGCTCCTCCTGACCAATACCCCTAGCTCCGCCACTGCCGCCGCGCCTCCTACGCCTATGTGTATAGTGTTCGGTTTCGGAAATATCTGCTATTTTTTCATTTCCTTCAACCAAGTTTTATAATAGCCGTTATAACAGGTTTTAATATTTCTACACCAATAAATTAACTGTGTCTGAATTTTAGAAAATTTCTGACCAACATTCTGCATCATACTTCCCTCTACTCGTGCAATTTTGACCGGTCTGTTAGGGGTTGAAGGAAGTTTTTCTATATTGGTTGTCCATAGATGAAATTTTGTACAACATTATGGGTATGTTTTGAAGTGAGTTCATTCACGAGAAATGTGAATTTTCAAATTCTGAACAAATATGGGGCTTAAAACCTTGAAAAGTGGGGCTGACGGGTATTGTGGGCCGCGACGTAGAATCACCTACAAAAGCAAAGACCCACAGGAGATGCGATCAGGTCGAACATGATGTGTGCCGGGTTGACAATCTTCAAAAAGGTTATGGATGGAAAAAAACTATTAGGAAATACTTGGTTCTCAGGCAAAAAGTGTACATCTGGTTGGTCATTTCAAGCCCGAGAAGTGCCGTTTCCGGTGATCTGGGGGGTTTCAAAACAAGAAATTTTCTTGTACGCTGCGCGCCAACCGATGGTGGCGCTCCGCTTAGATAGTAATTCGCGCCCCCCGGGTTTGAAAATCCTGGATACGCGCCTGATATACTAAAAAAATATATATATACTAAAATTATATGTCACATTATATTGTGTTACATTTTGTACTTTTCATTCGACTGCCAAGTATTGCTGACGAAGATCCCAGGGGGGACCGAAAATTCCAATATATTTTCTAAAACTTACTCCTTATTTGTCATTTATGAGTCATATCTTATTTCTCTGGTTTTCTCTAATAATATTTTCTTTGGAGTAAACGTGGATTTTCGTTATATTATATATATACAAATATATATATTTACATAACCATTTACATGTATCACTCTGCTATGAACCGTACTTACTAAACCATTTACGATCCCCCAACATCCAACGTTGTAAATGTGACAAAGGTCTGGTGTAGTAAGCGGATAGATGACTAGAATGCTACCACACAAAAAGATGACAATGCCCATGGATATCCGAGGCAATTGCATGTACTTGTTATCATCATTTTGGAGGTTTGGCTGTTGTACATTGGTTATAGGCTGCTGATTCTCAGGCGCAATTTGTTGATTAACTGCTTCGTCCATTTCCCCTTATTCGTTGCAACCGCTTTTCTTCTATGGAAAGTTTAACAGTGTAAAAATAATACGGCTCAGGTATCGAGTGTGTCGACAATAGCTTCGATTTGTTCTTTACTTTGTTAGTTCACAAAAATAGAAAATGACTGCTTTAGAGCTAAACTCAACTACCAAAGACTTTAAAGTTGTGTTTATCGTTTCACTTTTGTGATTATATATGTATATATGACCTGTGATTATATATGTATATTATATCATATATCTATATCTATCTATCTCTCTATCTATGTATGTATGTAAATATACTTAGTATTTATATATATATTATATATATATATATATATATATATATATATATATATATATATATATATATCATTAAGTGCCAACTCTCGATAGGAGAAACCGACTCTCCAAAGGTCTAAATTTTTGCCCTAAACCACGGCAAGTTAATGCTCAGAAACTTTCTCTTGACCTAAATATGTTCTATCGACGCTTACGTCTCCGTCATTTTTTTTTGCCGACGAAAATGGCAATAACACCACACAACAAACCAACGACTTGCATTCCAATTTTAAGCCCAAAAGCTCGTGGAATCCGCCCAAGGCTCATTGTACGCCTTTTGAATCATTTATTTTGGCAATTGAAGAGGATGTAAAAAACCACAGACCTCTGCCCCAAACTTCCGCGACAATCTCAATAAAACTGAAAGACAGGCTATCCATGAACTCCGGAAGCGCGATGACATTGTCATCAAGCTAGCCGACAAGGGTTCTGCAATTGTCGCTATGGGCAAACAATTCTACAGAGAGGAAGCCAACAGACTACTCGGCAACCCTCAACACTACAAACTACTGGATTCTAATCCTACTCAAGCAATCACACAAAACGTGAAAAGAGTCATCCAAAAGATAGTCTCTAACGGTTTCATTGACCCTAAGTTAAGCCAAAACCTTTTTAGAAACGACCCAAAACCTGTCGCTTTTATTTTCTGCCTAACATTCACAACGAAAGCAATCCCGGGAGGCCCATAATATCGGGTAATGGTACAACGACTGAAAAAAATCCAAATTCATGGATCTTCTCATCCAACATCTTGTTTCGGCCCTACCGTCCTATGTGCAGGACACTACGGACTTCATCCGGAATATTGGGGAAATAAAAAATCATCCCCTATCTACCCTGTTAGATACCTTGGATATGTCTTCGTTATACACAAATATCCCCAACGAAGATGGCATTTCGGCCTGCACAAAAGCATTCAAACCGAAACCCGGCAAAACCCCCACGAAAAAAAGAATTGGCCGAATTGATGCAACTGATCTTGACCAGCAATAGTCTGGTATTTGGCAACAAAAGCTACCTCCAAGTTCATGACACCGCAATGGGTACTAATATGGTACCGTCTTTTGCCAACATCTTTATGGGAAACCTCTAGAAAGAATTTCTATCTCGACAAAACTTAAAACCACACACGTGGTTACGTTTCATTGACGATATCATCATGATATGGACCCATGGCGAGGCAAATCTAAAACTCTTCATTGATGATATAAACTCGTTTCATCACACTATCAAATTCACTGCTGATTTTTCTGGACATGGCGTTCACTTCCTGGAACCACTCTGACCCTACAAAATGATTCACTCAAAAAAACAGACTTGTTCAATAAACCCACGAATAAGCACAACTACCTCTAACCAAGCGGCTGCCATCCACGTCACTGTACCAGAAATATTCCGTACAGTCAAGCGTTTGACGCAGTTGCTCCTCTGAAGTCGATTTTGATTCCCGCACTAAAGAACTGTCGCAACACCTCTCCTAAACAGACAGTATTTTAGGGGTACTATTGAAACGCCATCAAAAAGGCTAAATTTTAATCTGCAAAAACATTCAATTGAGGATTTGCGTGTTATTACCATTGACCAAGACGATTCTTGGACAGATAAATCTAGGAAAGGAAAAGAAATTTTTGGGAACTAAACCTAAAGACCACGGCACCATTCGGTTTAAACATCAGAAACGATTTGCCGTCCCAGATAAACCAAAACAATTCCTTTGCAATTATGACGGAATCGGATTAAAATAATCCGACGCGAATTAAAATAATCCGAATTCCTAAAACTTCTGCTCAATTCAGCAGAAATCAGTAAGTCGGTTTGACTTCACAACCATGCCGACACTCTTGTCTATAAATTAGTTTCAATTCCTGCTACTCCTTGTCACTTTCGGTGATCATGCACTGAAGAAGAGCTAGTTTTGCTCGAAAGATCTGCAAAAACCAAACATTGGCTGTTTTACTTCCAATCACTTACCTAATTCAATTATTGTATCTCACTCGAGATCCAGCCTAATTCTAAATGCAGCATAGTTGTTTATTTAACAGTTTCCCGTTATTCCTATATATATATATATATATATATATATATATATATATATATATATATATATATATATATATATATATATATATGAATATATAATATAAAAATCCTCAAGAACCGGACACAGGGAAGCACTTATCGGGTCTAGCACTTAACCTATGTCTGGAAAATGGCTGACACTCCTCCACTTAGAGATGAACGATAGTGATTTTCAGCATTGACGAAAAAATACGATTTTATTCAAGAGTATTCTAGTTGGTTTCCGTTTTACACATGTGATAATTCAAGTCAATCCGATGTTGGGAAAGGCTGAAAAAACATTCCTAACCTCGTCGATTTTTTAAACAAAAATTGGGCTTTTCGCGAAAAGCGATATGAAGATCAAGTGATCTACAGTGACCTGTGACGTCATTATGATGAGTTCTTCAGCTGTGTGCACTGAGTTTAGTTGCAACCTACTGTATATTGGACTCGACAACCTAAACCACTGGCAAAATGCCAAGAAATTGCGTTGTAGGGGGATGCAACAGAACGAATGTGGACTCTACAGTAAGTTTTTTTTAAATTTTCCAAGCGTATGTATGCTCGAGCGAAACAAATATCGTGTAAGTACTACTTACGGTAGCGCACAGTCACTAATGTTTGCACAGTGTGAAAGTACCGTTTGCGGACCTACGTGAAGTTGAGCTAGAATATGATTCCTCCTGAAGCCCAAACCACGAGGCATGCATGTGAATAAACGCAATAGGCATTGCATGTAGTGAGAAAATTGTTAGAGCTAGACTAACCACTCGAGTGCAAATGCAGTTGTATTTCGAGCTCAATGGAACCTTTCTGTTGGATTTAATAACGTACGGAACAAGGAACGTTGTTTTACATGTTTTTTCTTTCGGATGTTATACTAATCTACGTTTGAGACTATCATCACTATTATTTTTGTGCCAGTTTGACAGGTAAGTGAGCACATTCATACAGCACTCTGAATAAAACCCGCCAACAACGTGATCTTGTGATTTACGTTACTAAGTTTGGGTCAGCTTGCGAGTTACCTCTTCAGATATTGCGAAATCGTTGCGAAATCGTCGCAAATTTCGTAAAAAAAACTTGTAAACACGCGGTGAAGTACTCAAGAAACACCATGATATTCATTATCTATTTATGTCTTGAACATTACGCCGGAAAATTAAACTAAAATAGCTCCGTACTGAAAAGTGCACAACAGAAAAGATCATCAGAGGGCGTTGTGGTCAAGTGGTTAAGGCAATGGACTTGTGATCTAAGGATTACAGGTTCGAGCCCTGGCCAGATCATTACGTTGTATCCTTGGGCAAGGCGCCTTATCTCCATTGCCTCTCTTCACCCAGGTGTATAAATGGGGACCTGTGAGGTAACTTGTAAATATAGTTGCGTGCGCCGGTTTGTGGCTGCACCCTATGGGAAGTCCCCCGGGGACACGTGGTTGTGGTGCACTGTGGTGCCCCAGGAGAGATTGATTGAATTGTGCACACTTTGGTGTGTGGGTGTGACAAGTTACCAATGACCAGGGGTTAAGTTGTAAAGTCGTGTGAGGAGGCTTTAGCCTCATACAAGACTGTAAACCTTCAACTTTTTAACTTTATCACAGTGACGTCATTCACTGACTTGAGGGCTGTTCAAGGTCGTTGCAGTGTTTGCAAATTTCTAAATTCGTATCAATTACGGAGACGAAAAAACGATATTTTAATTCCCTTTTATATAACTTTCCGGTGTGCTATTTGGAAAATAAAAAATATGTTGCTTGGTAACATATAAACTACATTATATATGAAATGGAGAGATTTTTTTCTATCACTATAGTTCTACTTTAAATGATGTAACAATTGATAAAAAACATAGAGAATATAAGGAATTGCTTTGACTTGTCTTGGACGGCAGGTCGTTTACGAATGGTGCCGTAGTTTTAAAATTTTGTTCCCAGAAAGTTTTTTTTTAAAAATTTTCTAGACTTATCTGTCCAAGAATCGTTTTGGCCTATGGCAACAATATCTCAATCGAATAATTTGGGAGATAGAGATGAATTGCAACAGGTTGGTTAATATTGTTTGTTTTGATCGCCAATCTATGTTGAGTCATTCTCTTTCTTCTTTTTTGTTTATTTCCCAATGTTGGTTAAAAATCAACACACCAGAAGAATTCCACTTCATGGCCGGTTTCGTTCTTTTTGGGGCTTATCATGCAAAGAAAGGACCGGATCCCGGACCGTTCGAGTCACAGAACTAAGTCCGTTACACTAAGCCACAGTAATTCTACTGGTGAGAATGTGTATTTTAGGCTTTCTATAGCTGTCAATGAGAGCGCCCTCTTCCCGATCTAGGAATGCGTGTGTTTCAATTAGTCGGCAAAACGACGTTCAAGAAATGTCCAGTTAAGATATATACCTGATGTTCATAATGACGAGGGTTGGAGCAAATCCGCTTCAGTCTAAGACATTGGCTGTAAACTAAGAATTCTTAAAGGAGAAATAAACCCTGGTGTTTTGAAGTGTCCTCGTAGTAGAGACTAATATTCCCTCATCCTCTGTAAAATAACTAGTCAAAACTACCTTCCCCCGAATTACCAGGAATTTTCTAATTATACTTTCACAACTACCGTGTTGGCAGCCAATATTTATCGAGGACGCTTACAAAATGACGCAAGCGAGCTACATCGTAAGTTAAACAATTCACCTCTCTGCGTATGAATTGTTCACTTGCTCTCGGAGATTGTTCGGAAGTTGGTACAAAATGTCGGTAAGCATTTAGTTGGGAAGGATGGTGCAGAGAAGGGAAAACGATATTATGTTACTCCTGTCGGGAAAAGGTTTCCAGAAACATGATAACGTACAATAGGCAAAAAATGACCAGACTTGCCCTTCCGTTGCAGAACTGTTACTAGTGTTTGCTGTACCAGCGAGTACAGAGTCTGTTTAAAAGGCTCTAATCCCGTTGTCGCAGTTCGTGCACTTTGTATTCAGGCTCGAATTGCTAGCAGTCAAGTCCAAATGCATCCATGTTCTCTTTTTTCAACATTCTCGATTCCGGAAAGCGTTTCAGAAGAAAAATTTGACTAGATGTTGCCTTAGTTATCGTGAACGGCGGGCGGGTAGGAAATGTTATGCTCAGAAGGTTTAAATGTATTGAATTGCGATACGTGGCCCGCCCACGTCATGAAACAAGCAGAAACTGTAGGTATTGAAAAAAATGGCAAATGCCATGGGTGACAATTCATTCGATTTTTAGGATTGTTGGAAATGTTTTCAAGCATTCGTGTTGCTTCTGTCGGAAGAGTGTACTGCTAAACGGAATTTTCTGCTCAGAAAATGTCAGGTTAATATCTCTTTTAATGTAAATACATATGAATATCAGCAAGCTTATAATAGACCGACGTGGTTAACGCATTCGTATCCAACTTTACCAGTACATCCAAACACGATATTTGGTGTGTAGAGACTAAATCTTACAAATTAATGTCTTCCATGTTATATGAAAGATATATACTAAATTATTTAGATCAACACACTATAAAAGTTCCACTTCACGACCGGTTACGCCGTGGGCCTCATCAGGCAAAGGTATGAATCAAACCGGGGTCACATATCTCCAAGTTAGACAGAACTACTCAGCCACAGGGATTCTACTGGTGGGAATGCGTATAACTATACTGTTGCTTTGAAATTAAACAAATGTACCACTTTTAGAGGCAAGCCAAGTCACATCTAAAGAAATAATTGTGTTGCATATATATGGTATGGCAGATATGTAATACATTTCTAAAGGTTTACATTAACGTTAACACTATATAGGCATGTGCAGTTGTGAAACCTTAGACCAGTGCTCTTCTGCACACATGTCAATGTGTGAAAATCAGGAATTCGCATTCATTGTCAGCGGTATGTGGTTTCGTTAAGATTGTGAGTTTTGTAACAGTTTAAACTGCTGTTGTATTTCTAAGTTCACAGTGTGACGTCGTGAGTTACCTCCGGCGTTGGCCTTGACTATATCATTTTGTATTTCATGATGTTTGTCTATCTGTATATATTTGGATTTCTGAGTGTGAAAATACTTTTCGAAGTGAACAATATTTAATATTTTGTTTCCTTTTCCTTTACATTAAATTAAATGAACAACATATAATTTACGATTAAAACACTACGTACCACAACTGTCCGCAGGATATCGGCTCCCCATACGACTAGTGGCAATTGCATTAACGTCCAATGAGTTTGACCTTAAACGCATGATATAACGTTACCCAGGCATTCACTGCTACTAATCCGTTTGAAGTTTCAAGCAGTGAATAAAAGATGTGAATAAACCCGTCTAAATATAACCTATATGAAAGGTCGCGTAAGAAAGAATAATTTGGTTGGCTGCTTCCAATGAAAGAGGCTGTAGCCTTCTACCAGACTATACATACACAACCGTACGATAAAGTAGGCATAATCTACAATGCACATTGGATTATGTTCGTGATAAATTACTGGGTCTCATACATATGTCTATATAGATACCGACCTATGCCAGGCAAGCATTCCTTCAAACCTGAGCGTATATTTCAATTGAATTCATAGGCTGTCAGTTTAAGGCCAGCATAAGTTTTTTGGGCTCATTTCTATACCAGAAGTCAAACACATAAAGGGGTTGATTTCAGTCAGAAAACAGAATAAAATGACAACAGAGGCACAAATATTTTTCAAAGTGATTTTTGTGTTCAGTTTGCTTGTTGAAATAATTTTTGTATCTACTTGCAAGTTGCTTATATGCTATTAAAGGCAAAATATTGGCAATAGCCTGACTCAAAGAGACATGATCTGTACGTGTCAATTGCCATATATAGATTTCTTTTCTTTCTTTTTTTTTCTTCATTTAACAGAACAATGTTGCTCGCATGAGGCAATGGGAATTTTAGTTCAAGAGGGTTATTGAGTAGGGAAAGAGTTGAGTGTGTTTTTCTATGTGTGGAAAATCACTAAGATGTTGGTACGTTGTGTCTTGCTTCATTGGATTTTAATAAATAATGTTCTCTTTCTTTACCATGAAGACCCTTGAAGCTGCAGAAGGTAGCAGTATATCAGAAAAACCATCGTCTGTTCGAGCACAACCATTCCCAACAGTGCGCGAATTAATAAAAAGAAAGAAAGCCAATCATCTGGAATCAACACCATTGATGATGGATATTGCATCATCAGAGGTGAGTTTTTTTTAAATTATTCTTTTAACAATATAAATTTCTGTTGCAGTTATACTTACATAAATAACAGTTACAAAGTATTGTAAATGTTGCTTCCATTAGGTGTTTTGAATTTGAAAAATCTCCAATTAATGATAAATCTTGCATCTTAGTTGTTGTGGCAAGAATTGGAAGCAAATTCTGTCATGAATGGTTTTGATCTATGGGTCAAATTAACATGTCACCTTGATAATAGAATAGTTGAGTGTAGTAGAGGAGAGAGTTAATCTGCATACAGACACAATGCAACTTTCATAAGTCATGTATTGTTTGCTACTTAGTGAAAACACTTTTGTCAGATATTTTCACTGAATATATAGCATTTCATACAATATATATATATATATATATATATATATATATTGTTTTATTGTGTGCATAATATGTAAGTGTTCATAGACACAAAATACAGAATATGTAAGAACTGAATGGAGTCATGTGCAATGTTTCATCAGTGATTTATCTATCATTTGCATCTCTAGGGTGAAAGTAGTATTGTTGTTGCACCAAGGGATACTGTCAACGTTGAGGTCAGAGATGAGTTGGCCGTGGAGACTGCATTTTTGTCTAAAGGTAATATATCACCTCTGCCCATGCCCTACTGGTAGATAAGATTGTTGTCTGTATAGTTTTTGGTTCCTTTGCTCAAGTACTAATACTCAAGATAACATGTGTGTTGATGTAAGTAAATGTCAAGAACAGTGGGTTGGTTTGAATTGAAGATTTTCAGTGCCAGATTTCATTTTGCTGATTAAATATGAGGGGTGGGGCCCGAGAAAATTATGCCTGAATTTGGTTCATTCACACAGAATCTATAGAACTGTGGGTTGGTTGAAATACTACTTGGCACAATGGTGGGCCCTATTGGTTTTGTTGTGAATATGCTGTATAGTAATGATTTGCAGGTTTTAGCGAATAAATGTGAGATTGACTTCATATATGGTGTGTACATGACTTCATGTTGCTTGACAGTTAAGACATTTGAAATAGACCCAAGGTTGTATTCATGTCATTAATTAGACATTGACATTGAGGATTTCTAAACTACATTGCTAAAACTGTTAAACAGAAGAAAAACCAATGCAGCCATGTGTTTGTCAAACCCTGCAAGTGCAAATTATTGTCTAGTTAGGTTAGAAACATTTTGCAATGTACATAAATCTCAACCTTCAATTTTTTGAACAGATACCCAGACAGACCGTTCAGAGTATGTTGAGGGATACGTTCAGTGTGCTCTTGTCCCACTGCCACCACTAGAGTTCAGACACACATCTGAGGAGTTTCCAAAGCCAGCTACTCCTAAGCCAGCTAACCCCAAGCCAACCACTCCATTATCAGTTAGCCCTACAAAGCCACCATCAGAACTTAGTGAAGAATCCAGTGAGCCAAACCAGCCATCAAGCCCAGTTTATGAGCCTTCTTCTCATTCATCTGATCCCAGTGGTGATCATGGACCTGGATCATCTCCAGTGTAAGAACTATTATCTTTCTTTCTCACATTTGCATGTCAGTTTATGACATATATGTTAAAACTCAATTCACTATTTTAAATACAATGTAGTCAATCATTCTCTCTCAAAGTGTGAAAAAATGAAAATTGAAGACAAAGACCAAAAAAAAAGTGTGAGCAGATGAATGGGTTGTTTTGTTAGGTAATAATTATCAATAGATCTTGCTGGTTTTTAGAATTCAGCCTTACATGCGTTTGGTCAAGCACACAAAACCTGCCTGCTCTAATGTAAGAAAGTAATATCAAAAGTTTTCATGAAACAGTGGTGTGTGCAATTCTCAAAGTGCAAAATGGTTTTCCTGTTACTAGATTTATTCCCCTCCAATTACATTTCTTTGGCAAATCATAGATGAACAGCATTAGGGTCTGTTTTTTTTTTCTGAAGGACTTTGCCTGTTTTGTTGATTGACATTTTTCACACCTTCATGATGAAAAAAGGCTGTTCTAAAAAATCCTCAAAAATATAAATTCTGTCTGAATGACCAAATAAAATTGTTTATAAGTGATTTGAATGTGGTCTTTGCAAATTCAGTGAGTGGGAGCTGAAATTTTTGGACATGCTAAATCCCAAACATAGATAGCCCTGACACTGTTCTTTGCATACACTTCCAATGTACTGATGAGTGCATGGTTTGCCAGAAAGTCTGAAAAAAACTTTTCAAAACTTTTTTATCTGCAGAAAACCAAATGTTGAGGAGACCAAAGAACGTGTATTTTTGGTGATGGAGAGTTGTCTCCTGCTTCTCTTCAAGTTATGTTCTGCATGCAGTGGAACTGTGGAGGCAGTGGTGTGGAACATTATAGGGTCCATGATAAGGGTCAGGCAGAGGTGTAAAGAGTGTGCCAACATCACCTTCTGGGACAGCCAGACGTTAGTAGGAAACATTCCCCATGGCAACCTGATGATGAGTGCAGGGATTCTGTTTGCAGGATCAAATCCTTCAAAGACCCTGCGGGTCTTTACAAATATGTGTTGTCCTGCCATTACAAAACGGACATTTCACAGGCATCAGAGGAACTGGCTGCATCCAACAATCAGCAGAGTTTGGCGTGAGTCGCAGGAGGAGATGATTGAGGGGCTGAAGGAGATCGGTATGGCAGTGAACCTTGGTGGAGATGGAAGGAGTGACAGCCCAGGTCACTCTGCAAAATATGGGTCCTACACTTTCGCAGACCTTGACTGGAACATGGTTCTTCACCAAGAATTAGTACAGGTACTGATATTTAAGATATAAACTTAGATTGATTCTACAAATGTACCTTAAACAACTATGTCTTTTGCTCACATTTGATGAAATGAGGCAATCAGAAACAAATCTTTCATATTCCTTGCAATTTTTTGCCTTTTACAGAGCAATGAAGTTTCCAGCAGTAATGCTATGGAACTGGAAGGCATAAAGCGGGGGTTGCAGTTCTTTGCAGGGCAAAATCTCCAGGTCAACTCTCTTGTGACAGACAGGCACCGTTCCATTTCAAAATATATGAGGGAAGACCAAAGTGAGATTGACCATCGCTATGATGTTTGGCACATAGCAAAAGGTGTCTATTTATTCCACTTTTTAAATGGGTATATTACGGGTGTTGCCAAAATTCAATTAAGCTAATACAGCAACAACTCTCTGTCTTGGTTTAGTGACCAACATACACAATGAATTTTTGTAAGTTCCTATTGCTACACCATCACTTATAAAACAAATTGTGGTAATCATCAATGATGAGATTACTACCAATGCTATGTTTTGTTTCATTACGTAAAATTTGGTCTCAAAGTGATTTTTCTACAATGGACAATTTATTACACTCTGCTTTATATTTTGCAGGTACTTGTAAGAAAATTGACGAGCTGGGGAAAAAGAAAACCTGTGCAGCAGCTGGTGCCTGGGCAAAGAGTGTCAGCAACCACCTCTACTGGGTTGCAGCATCTACACCTGACGGTGATGGTGATGTGATGTTGGCCAAGTGGCTGTCTGTTGCCAATCACATCCAAGATGTGCACCAGCATGATAGTGATCTTTTCCCAAGATGTGTCCATGGCGAATTAAATGTACCAGGAAGAAAGAAGAAGTGGCTACAACCTAGTAAGTGGTTCTAGGTATAGGTGTAACTATTATAACATGGGTGGATGTCCATCTCTCTTCTTGATAATGTTACGTTGAGAAATTGGAAGGTTATACATATACAATAAATGCAAAATGGTGTCCATGACAACACTAAAAATCTATCCCTTTTTTTTGAACAGGCACCGAAGTTTGTGAGAAAATGGTACAGG
Source organism: Apostichopus japonicus (assembly GCF_037975245.1). Taxonomy (NCBI): domain Eukaryota; kingdom Metazoa; phylum Echinodermata; class Holothuroidea; order Aspidochirotida; family Stichopodidae; genus Apostichopus; species Apostichopus japonicus. The sequence continues at coordinate 9,462,505 of NC_092581.1, forward strand.
TTATAACTGCTAAGTGTTTGCAGAAAGACGTTATGCAGTTGTCATCTGCATATCAAACTTCAAACGTTGAAAGCTTTCACAGTGTAGTTATACACTTTGCCCCGAAGAATACCCACTACAGCTACCATGGAATGATCAGCAGGTAAACATTGTACCACTTTTATCAATTCTAGGCATCAAGGTTTAACTCATGTAGACATTGCACTTACCAGCTGCATACCCAAAAAGAATTTTAAAATATTTGGAAACAGATGGATGTATTTATTAGTAACATCATCAATTTTTAATTTTCAAAATGGTTCATACCTAACACTTTCCTAAGTCCACATTATAAACATGATCTCTGGTAAAAGCAATGCTACTCCCAGTCTTATATTTACTGTGAAACCAGCAGAAATGTTTGAAAGTGAACATAAGGGGTTGACAATTATCAGTGTATTCTCCACAAGTAATAATATTTATACCCAGAGAAATACTTCAGCAAAACAATGAGCAGGGGTGTTTAGACACCTGCCATTTAATCATACTCAATTCTTATGCTTCAAATGTTAGTCTTTAATTTTGATTTCAGACTACAGCTTGCTGCTCTCCATTTTAATGAAAATTCAAGCAGATCACAAGCCACCACAAATGAGGGAAAAGAAAGGTTTGCCATGAGGTTCCCAAAGTTTAAGAAAGGCCAAGCCACCGTTTCCAAGGTCCTTACCGATGCAACTTATGGTAAATATTTTTTCTTGCAACTACAGCCTCTTGCAGTGAAATGCAACTTTCATAAGTTATGTAAAGGCAAATTTTTCCATTAAGTCACAGTGTTACTTTTTCCCCTTGAATAAATATTCTTTTTTTTATTGGGGTTGCAGGTTATGTAGAGAAACTGACATCAACTCTACTTCAGTTGTGTAAGGCTGGAAGAAGCACTATAGAAGACCTTGAGGAAGCTTCTGCCCCCACCACCACTGGCAAGCTCTTATGTCCATCCAGACAAAGAGGAGGCTGTCCAGCAACACAAGAGCAGATATAACTAGTATACAGCTCTACTGATCTAGCCATCTATCCGTCCGTCCATCTGCCATCAATTTTATTTTTATGTTACTATACCACCATACTTGAACAGATTCACTTGAACATTATATATATTTTCAAAAATAAGAAAAACTTATTGTATTGTATGATCATGAAAGTTGGTGAGCACTATGATTGACCAATGGTACAAAGAAGGGGGGGGGTGGGTTATATGAAAGGTTAAATAGTGATCACTTTCACAAATTTTTTTTAAATGCTCAAATGCTGCTTCTACAAATTATATTTAAGTTAATCAGTAGTATCGCTTGCCAATGGTACATACTGTATGGGACCCACGTGAAGTTTGTTACACATTTTTTTATATGAAGTGAAATTTATTATGGGGGCAAAATGTTTTCATCTAGCCTGAACATTGCAGTGATAATGTATGGGCCACCCTCCTTGTTCATTAGGGGACATATCCTCTCCCCCATTCTCCTCACCCTGACCCCTCATTTAAGTCTGTTTTTATGTCAAATGAATATTTGAAGTATTTTTTAATCTTATAGTTGTTATGTTATGTAAGTCTTTCTTTAGCTCTAATTTTTCCTTGTTTTAAGTTACAGCTACTTCTTGAGAACTTCTTCAACTTCTTGAAGTAATTGAAAGTCGAGGCTTCACACAAGCACATGCATATTCACACACTGCCACATTAAGCACTCATTTATTCCTCAATGTTTTGTGAAATTAAAAATAGTTATAAATATTTGTAAACAATCACAACTTCCAAGTTCATACTTTCTTCTGTCACTGATTTTTTTTCTTGCTTTCTTTAATGTTAGAAAACCATACAAAATCATCACTTTAAAGTAGATGACCAATGAAGATTTTCATTAATAGAAGAGACACACCTTCTCTTGATTTACCGTTATGTTTATTTAGTACATGCAAATTTACAGTCGAGGCAATCTAAAACCTTCATAGTTGTCTGATGGAAAAGTGTCTCTAATTTTTAATACGGCACATGCTGGGAGGATCACCCTGACATCTTTTCCCAAAAACTGCCAACAAAACCTCACTAGTTGTCGATACGCCACGTGTCGATACTTCCTACAGATACAAATGAAAGGAAAAGAAGAGAGAGAAAAAGCTTGTTCAGTACCAATACTTGCAAGCTGTGTATTGAAAACATACAGTAGTTCTGTTTGGATTGTTATCTAATGCTAGTTACAATGTTTAAGTGCCAAATGGTGGAACACTTTAAGCATGACATTGAATGCTGGCCACCCAGATGAATTAAAGTCCATGAGTTGTACCTCTCTTCAATGATCAATAATGACAAGTGCTGCCCATTCCATTTTATTTATTGTACATTTCAGCATAAAACTGGTGCCGTGTAGTTAAAGGCTTCTAAAATTATAATAACATTAAATTTCTATGGCAATTCGTGTAAGCAATGCAAGTTTTTCATAAATCTTACTCGTGTAAACTGCTCTCTCTTGCATTTTCTCCATACTGTTGGCGGTAAGCAAAATATGCTGTCCTCAATCCCCACCTGTCAAGACAGACAGCATGAAATCCAGGATGTGTTGTGATGCATCCTGCACCTTCTTCTTCCATAACAACTTTCACCTGATCAATTTCAGTGCAGCATCTGCATTCCCTCGCAGTTGTCATTATGGCACAATGACCACAAGTACACCTTTATGTGAAAGAAGATTGAAGTAGTAGTAGTAAACCACAAGAAAGACCACTGTATATAGAGTAATAAATTAGTGATATAATATAGAGTAATAATGTGAAAGAAGATTGAAGTAGTAGTAGTAAACCACAAGAAAGACCACTGTGTATAGAGTAATAAATTAGTGAACGACAATGCTGAGGCAGTTAGAAACTTCAACAGGGCCCTAGCTGTCTATCCTGTATTTCATGAACCACTGCAACAAAGCCCAAGTGCAACCCACCAAATTTCAGAATGTAAGAAATCTTTGATTAAAAAAAAAAATCGCCAGTAACTGACAGAATGCACTGTTCAATATTACTGAAAGTTTTACTGCCCAAATCATCCTTGTTTATTTCTATAAGACACTACCCCAAGATTAGATTAACAGGAAGAACAGACCCTATGTATTCGCTTGGTCAGCTAATTGAAGCCACACTCTGATGACCAGGAGAAAATAAAAGAGTGGTCTGATTAGTGATTATTAGTACCATGGTCGTCGATTGGAACCATGAGTTAATCGTACAAAATCTACGTTAATGGAATAAGCAGGCTCATATTGGCTTGACCATCAACAAATACTCATTCCGATATCATTCCAACAACTTGTGCCTTTCAAGACATGCATTAAAAACTGAAAATAACTTGTTGAGATGATCTGATGAATAACAAAATAATGTCCTTTCAAAATAAGGCACAGACTTTTTCTTAGAGCAAGAGTTATTGTACTGCACTATAGTACTGTGATGGATTCAAGCCTAGGTTCTGTTCACCCTCAATGTTGCATACAGATACAGTTTCATTATCATGAGTAAATTTGATGGGCAAACAAACAGGGACAACAATAATTTCCTTCATTTATCTATTTACCAATTAACCACAGAGTGAACAGACCTTTAAGTGACTGAATCACAGTACCCTAAGCCACTGATGTAGGCCTTGGTCATAGAATATAATTCATATTGTTACTGACCTAAGCCAGCTAAACTAACGTTAGGCATAACTATGTTAGGCCTTGGCAGCCACAGGCTTGCCTAATTCCTGCTTGATCACTTACACGATTGAGTGAGCAACCTTCGATTGAGTCCAAATTAGCCTAGGCTACATGCCTACGAAAACTTTGTTAATCGCTTTCTACAACAAGTATGTACAACTACAACGTACACTGGCCTAAATAGGCATCGCGCTTAGGGTCGATATGATGAAGCATTCGGGCGGCGTTCGATTACTAAGTATAATCTTATCAGAAGGCAAACAATGATATTGACACTGTGATAAAGGACACTTAATTTCCCAAATATTTACTGGTGAATGGGGGGAATGTTCGACTAACTCACGTTTCCTTCATTATTTGAGTACGTACCAGTCCAAATTCCTTTGGCGATTACCTTCATCGCCTTGTACATCTCCTCCTCCAGCACGGCCCTCGCCATCGTTCTCGTCACCGGAATCATCCGTTTCTGGCTCGTACATGTAAGGCTGGATATCTCCGCCGCCAGGTAAATATTGTTGATCGGCGATATTCTCACCATCATTCTCGCTACTTTCGTCAGTATCTGAGCTCTCTACTTCGATACTGAGAGGAAAATATGGCACTGTCATGTTTGTTTTCGGTAAAGATATCTGGTAATAGCGTGAATTCGTCCAGTAAAATATACTGCGCAGAAGTGACAACTTCATCGACGTTCTGCGCTACAATACCGTACGTCGTCAAAAATGAATACGAAATTAGCTGGCATTCGATGGCCTGATATGAGCGGTTATATTTCACCAATTTTGAATCTGAAGGATTTTTCTGTCGAAAACCATCGAAGTCGATTTGGGATAATTGGTATACGTTAAAAAGAGTTCAGTAGAGTTTCGTTTTCCGTGTCACATGTCCTTTAAGAAATGCAAGTGAGATAGTGGTAAGTTTTTCCTGCTCATGGTTATTGTAGTTGAACTCAATGTAAGAACTGTAAAGATGCAATCAATGTGTTAAAAATAAAAACATGTTACAATACTGACTTACCTAACTTTAGAATAAGCAATACAAACAATAGTAGGGCAGTGTTCTAAATACGGAATGCAAGAACATATACCCAAATAGGGCTAGGAGACGCCATGCCTCCATTGTGGAACTTCTCCATGATAAGTATAGCAGCTTTACATGCAAAAGAACTTTGCCAAAACTTCAAAAGACCCTATAATGTCCCCTGCATTTCAAACATCTCCATCTGCCACTATCTCCATCTGCCACTGGGCCCGACTGGGATTATCATGAGAGCACTGAATGAACTGTTTTATCACTACTAGCTGCATGTTAGAGTACCTCTTCAACACTCTATGACATCACAATATATGTTATGTTAAATTGATCTCACACAATACAAAATAAAGACAAGTTATTCTGTACCAACAATAAATAACCCAAGATCAATGTCACATTAGAACTACTGGTATGACTGAACAAGCTACAGTAATTAAAAAGATCAGATATTGCTATCATGGAAAGCCAAATAGTGTACGATCAAGTATGTAGTGAAACCAATATTCAATCATTTACTTATTTAATATGACACAGTTGTAACTTTGATGACATCAATTATGTAGTTTACTTAAACTATGAATGAACATGCAAATCAATGCTAAATACTACAGAAAGGAGCAGGATACATAACACACTGAATGCAACAATCAATGTTTGACACCATGGAGAAGATAAATTCTTATGATACATTGCACTAGCTTAGTAACTTCATTTTACTGAGACACCATGTTTGTTGTTGTCTGTTATGGTACAGTTTGTTCAATTGTCTTGAAGCCTTGTGATATCTACATTCTGGATACTTGTTACTCCCATTGTCCACTCTTGTGTCCTTGATGTATGGTATTTAAATAAGCTGAGAAACTGCTTTGACATCAGCTAATTCCAAATTGTCCGTATCCATGTTAACAATGTTCACTATGCAAATCCATAGCTTTCACTGGAGAACAAGAAATATGACAATCATCTTACGTAAAGTAGAGAAGCACACATTTATTAATGAAACAATCCAACACAAATACTTCCAGTTCCAACCCTTATATCTGCTTGCAAAACATTCATCATGCCATAACGCTATGCTGTGCTGTACTGTTCCTCTAAAGGATGTTCTGTACATCTGTAATGTGAAATGAAAATGAAAAAAAAGACATATTTATGGCATTGTGTGAGGACAAAAGTGTCACAAAGATATACCTGTTCAAATGATTTTCCAAGATATGATTTATTTGATTTTAATTGCAAAAGAGACATTCAGGCTCATAGACAAGGTAACTGGGTTGGAGCCAGCATAAATGTTATGTTTGTTTATTCACTGAGATTGTAACTTGCACTCATTGTAATAACTAAAAATTATTGTTCAAATCTGGGTGAAAGTAGACCCCTTAATGATGCCCCTAACATGTTAAACTAGAAATATACCTCACACTAAAAATTTGCCAAAAATGTCAATGTCTTTGCTGATATGAAACTATATGCACATGACAACCTGATCAGATGACAACTACAGTAAAGGCAGTTAAGAGTAACTATCTTTAAGCAGTGCTAGTACTGTAATGTATGTACAAATGATGCCACATCATCATGAAACATAAAAAGAAAACATAAAGAGAAAAGAATAAATGTGCAATGTTTGAACACAAACTGCTTCAGACAGGTAGGTAGCACATTCTACAAGATTGGTAAATGTCTTTATTTTTCAGAGATACGGAAAAATACTACAGGTACTGTTATCATTAACTTGTGGGGTTTGAACATTTTTGGGTCCCTCACATTTATAGACCTCCAGTGGCTGTATTAGCACCATATTTAGCACTACATGTCTATGTCATTAATATATAACATAATACAATAAATGAATAAATGTGTCCAATGTCCTAAATCTGGTTAGTCATATACAGTCCTACAGTAGTAGACTGCAGACCTACTTAAAATGTAGACTTATTTACAGCATGGAATGGTGACAGTATGTACATCAAAAAATTACCAGTCTCCACTGGGGTATAGCTGCTGGAGTGCATTGCTGCATCAGCCTCTGTTGGGCATAGCCTTTCGTTGAAGAACTGGTGTTATCTTTTCTGGTTGATCAGTTTGGATACCAACCTCTCAAGTTTCTTAATTGGGCACACACCTTCAACTGAAAAAGAGAAATAATACCGGGATGTGCAAAGTTAATAATATATCAGAAAGCATACTGTACACATAGCAGGGAAGTGCTCATTAATATTTGAGTGCCAGGCAGATCGGGCGGTAGTGTGCTCCACACCCTGGGAGAGGGATTTCATGGGTGGGGTACCCCCCCCCCCCAAATGGACAAATTTTGCACATGAAGTATGCTTGTGTGGTGCTATATTCCTATTCTGTGCCATATATTCTCCCAGATTTTGGTTATGGTAAAACTTATTAAATAATCATCAAAAAGTGCTGGGCGAAAAAGGTTAAATATATACTGTTTGTGCGGGGCACCATTCAGAACTGCTGGGCATAGCTGCCCAGTGTGAGCAAATCCCTGATATAGTGAATTATATAACTTCCAACATAAATTACTGAATACCACATTTTGCCCTTCACTAAATAGTCAATAATTCAAATCAATTTCGCAAACACAGAACAGTAATTACACTAGTTAATACAGAGCTTTGCTTTTGCCAGCATAAATTCATCACATCTGCTTTATGATTTACAGTGTCAACTCTGCAAGTATCCAAGAATGGTTCATTTACTAATGTAGTGCAAACCTAAACTAGTGATGTGCAACAATTTCTATTATATTTCTTATTTCTATGTTAGTAGTATACACCTGCAGTATTATAACTCATCTACTAATACCTTACATACACTAAATGTCATAACGTTTGATGTTACAATGGCAATGTCCCTGTAGGCTTGCTCATACACTAATATGTCACCAAATTTCATCATGTTCAGGGATGCATAATTGCTTTCAAAAATATAACTAGGCTTTGCTTATTTCCAAGACTAAAAATTACGGAATATTCTACAGGTGTGCCCTAAACAATGAAGTGTTTAAAAGATACTATAGAAACATGATATGGTATATAATGGGCGACCATTCTAGTTCTCTCACAAATCAGAAGTATTATTTTCATTTTGTATAATTTTTAGAACTGCATGATCAGATTATGTGTAGAGCTATGAAGCCTATGATGTTGTTATATTTGGCAAATGTCTTTAATTTCTATATCATGATGAAATGATCAATTATTGTAAGACGGACTCAACGACCCCCGGAATGGTGCGTCATGTCCGATGAAGCGCATATTTGGTGCGTTATTACAACTACAATATGTGCTTCAGTGTCCGTCAATGTGCCATGCATGGTGTATCCTTTAAATTAAATGTGATAAATTTTGTCGAACATAAAATGGTGGCATTCACAATTATTGGTGACATTGATTTGTTTATGTTGTCCTTGATTTTATGATTAAACAACGATGATAGCAAACTATCATGTTATGAATGCATAAATATGTGAACAATATTTACTATCCTTCACTAATTCAACAAAGGAGCCTGTAGAGCTAGTGTAGCTTCTTTCTGAGAAGGCTTGAGTTTTGAATTAATTTGGAAAACTTAGTTATATCAGTTATCACTTTACACTACAGTTACCACGCCGCTACCGTTTTTTTAAGTTACTATACAAGTTGGGAATATTACAGGCATACTCTAATTTGGGATAGAAAGAGTTTACATTAATGCACACATTTTTTCTTTGCAAGTGGAGAATCATCCACAGCTAAAGTGGCTATGCGGATTGACAAACAAGTGAAGCAAAGTAAATATCCTAGCCGATGCATATTAGACTTAAACCAGAATGCAAAATGCATTGAGGTTTCGATGACTTCAATGCACTAGACTTCTGCTTGTTAGTATAACCAGAACTAGCTGTTACAATAACACTATGGCATGCTAACACAGGTCAGTCTGTACGTGGTTATACACACCTCCATCAAAAACAATAGGGTTCTTGTACTCAATGTTATGAATCCGCACACCAAGTATTACAAACCAAACCAAATCTCTAATAACTTCGCACATTAAGGTTGCAGAGGAGTCCACTTATGGACAATTTAGATTGGAATATGCCCACAAGACTTCAAAGAATCAACTTGAAAGAAGCTTATACAGGTCACTGGAGGTCAACCTGAGGTCAAAGGTCACCCAAATTCAGGTCTACTATTGTATTACAATAGCTTAAGTCCCAACCTTAATGGACATTTGGTTCTCAAGTTATTGCAAAAATACTAGTTTTGACCCCTGATTGACCTTTGTTGACATTGGATCACATGACAGTTATGTTTTGAAACAATCCCTTACCCCATTCACAACTAGTCCCAAAATATCAACCTTGTCACACCCTGTCAATGGTAGTTTCACAAATTATTGAGAAAAACTAGGCCAACATTGTTACAGCCAACTCCATGGAGTGAAAGCAAATCTCAAGTTCACAGGTGCTTGACCTAGTTTCTCCTTGGCAGCTGGCCAAGAAATGTTTTGAAATTCGTGGTACCTGTGCAACTTACATCCAACCAGAACTACCAATGATCTACAAATATTTTCTAGAGAAGGCATGCTTCGCCATTCAAGTGCACTATTCCATCGAAATCACATCAACTCTTTAGCAAAATATCCATACGGATGAGTCACAAGTGTTGAAGTAGCTCTAGCACTTTTATATATCTATGGTCTGCAAGCAAGCCTTGGAAGACACTGTACATGTATGTAGATATGTACATAGCAATTCAGGACTTCTAGCGACACACTTAAGTCAATGGGGATATTGTCGCGAGTTCAGATTCAAATCTACGGATGCCCGTAAGATCATTTTCAATTGTCAGTAGGCTCTCCTATTCTTATGAGGCGAATCGCCATGTCATATACTTATCGGCTGGACGATGGGAGATACCGTATATTATGAAAAGGTTTTTACAAGTTGACCCCTGGTGACCCTAAATGACCTTCGATATCCACCAAAAACGATAGGCTTTTTGTACTTAATGTGGTCAACCTACATACCAGAAATGAAATCAATCCAAGCTTTGCTTCTTGAGATATCATGTTTACAAGCTTTTCACTATTTGACCCCTGGTGACCCCAAGTGACCTTTGACCTACACCAAAAACAATAGGCTTCTTGTACTCAATAAGATACTCCTATGTACCAAATATGAGAACTGTCCAAGCTTCCCTTCTTGAGATATCGTGTTTACAAGCTGGGCGTCACAAACGCACGCACACACACACACACACCCATACACACACCCATACACACACGCATGATTGCAAAGGTTACGATTATCATCGAAACCAAAAAGTAAAAGAACCCAATGCCTTAGTAACTTAATTCATCTTGGAGTTCCTCAGCAGATTCAAGGTTATTTCACAACTTAAAAACCCATTCTCAGACAAAAAAAAAAGACAAAACTGAAATGGCTACACGAATTAGTAGTCTATAACTGAGAATGACCATGCATGCAAATATGCAGTAAATTTTCAAGTTGTCAGACTAATTTATTTGATGCTAGGAACTTTATAATTGTGTTGGTAAAGTAGAGTAGGAAATGAAAACAGTTACTTTATTGCGTATAGGCCCCTGTCCCTCACGTATCTCATTGCATACTAGACTTACAGTTACAAAATAAATATGCCCATATCAAAAATGCTCTTGACACGAATAACCACCAAATTGAGGTAGGCCCTCCATGGTGCATAATTTTATAAATCTGGGCCTGGAGCTAGGCTACAGTAGTCCTACTTTTGCTATTGCTCCGCTCATGAGAAGTTGCATTTCTTTCAAGTTTAATTTTCTTGTGGGGAGATCTCCCTACCAAATCCATATTACACTAATGTAGGCTAAGTCCTATTCATATTTGCAAAGCTACCGAATCATAAACCAAACACATGATACCGCACACTTCCATACTGATCATGCTTAGTAGGCGAATATAAGTAGAAAAGCATAAATAACACTTCATGAAATGTTCGGCCTAGGCTAGGCTACAGTTTATACAGCAGCCTACACTGCAGTAGCATGGACACTGCGGAGTTCGGACACCTAAGCCTCAAAACACCCCAAAACTATATCTCATGGTATAAATCACCTGAAACTATACTTGATATGGTTGGGTCATTTTGGAGAGAAAATAACTGTAGCTTCGTAGTTTTTCGTGCAATTGGCTCTTGCTATAGGTTGTCTCATCGTGAAATCGCGTATTTCTTAGGGGTGTCCGAACTTCGCAGTGTTCCAAACTTCGCAAAACTGACTATACTACTACTGTACTAGCCTATGTCTCTCGGTGTATTAGTTGCCTTAGTTTGTAGTACTCGTAGTAGGCCTAGCTAGCATGATCTATTGAACAATATAACAAGGAAGCCTACGGTAGACCAAACACTTCGGCCGGAAAACAGTATACAGTAGCCTAAATAGTAAATATCTAACGTTAGTCGTTAGCATAATTTGTTGCCTACCTTCTCGTATGATCTGCCATACCAGTAAATGGTCCGCGAAGGTAGCATTGGTCATTTTGTCGATCCCCGATCTCTGTTCCAGTAGATCGTTTTTGGAGACCCAGTCCACGTACGTAGCATCAGCTCAAGTACACTTTTCATTTCATGTCCGTTTTGTCGCTCACTGCTATTGGCATCGGGACCCACAATAAAGCAACCTGTGCCTTCCACCTCAACAGCGCGGCGACCCGGCCGCAATATACACGTTACGTGTGTTATGCTACCACTGCATGAAACTGTGCTATATATTACGTATATTTACATACAGGGTACACTGTACACTGGCAGTATATTACAATACGGCGTCACGTGATTAACGGTGAACCATCGAAACATATGAAATTGGCCCGCCCTCTAAAAATTTCCTAGCTGAGAGTGTGCTTTTAAATTTCTTTGAATAGCTACAACTACTCTATCAATGTCAAGAAGCCAAGCAATTTCAAGTCAAGTCACAAGTCATTTTATCTGCAAGTCAGGGTTCGTGTAAGTTCGTTCAAGTAATATATAATCAAGTCAAGTCACAGGTCATTTACCAAGTCACAAGTAAAAAAATGATTCGAGTTCGAGTCGTTAATTCGAGTCAACGAGACTGCTAATCTCCATTTTAGTATAAAAATATTTAATTATGGTATAAGTAGCGCACATACATTTAATATATACACCCTAATACTTTATATAATCATGAAATCTAAAGTCTCATTGTTAACTGAAAACAAGATTTTGACAATATTATTTCATTAGCGTCGATTTCAATGCAGCGGCTGCTGTATCAAGCATAGTATTTACGGAAACTCTTAGTATATACAGATATCATATAGAGTAAAAATATACTACATTATATTCTTACTCATGAGACTTTTTTCTTTCGAATGAACGTATATTTAGTAATAATAGTACAAGATATTACGATGTTTTTTGTAACGGATAATTTGCATTAAAGGGCTCCATTTGCTAAGCTCGCAATAATAGGTAGATTCAAAATAAACTTTAAACAATATTAGTTTTCAATCTTCAATGTCAAAACAAACAAAAAACAATAAAATGAAAGTAAATGAAGTAGCCCATAACATAATACTTTGTTCCATTTTGTGTACGTTTTTGATAAATGTCTTAGTAGAAAATGTAAATTGATTGAAGTATGAAACTTCTCGTAAGTTTCAACTAAATGGTTAAGCAGTGAAGAACATGTCAGGCAAAGGGATTGCTTTGGTGGGTGGTCGGTGCTTTGGTGCTTTGGTCTGTGCTTTGGTGGGTGGTCGGTTGGCCGGATTTACAACCTCTTCATTTGCAGGTGGCACCACATCAGGTCGGTTTACATCCTAATTATCAATAAAAATGAGAAGAAATTCGTTATGAAATGTACATTACGATCAAGACATGCACAGTGGTATCTAAAGAAATACGTTCTTCTTCACTGGACTCCACAAAGGGTAGGGCAGGAACTATTCTCACTTCTCCATTTCTTATATCTTTTCATTTATTATCTGACCTTGAGAATGTATGTAAAATGCAGTTTTTTAACCAAGTCACTGTATGTCTTGTCACCAGTCATCTTTTTCATTCTATCAAGTGACAAGTCGTTTGATTTTCTCGCAAGTTAAGTCAATGTTTCTCCAGTCATGTCAACTCACAAGTATTTGTTTCTGTTAAAGTAAAGTTACAAGTCTAATATAAAGCAGCTTAGTTCAAACATAATATGGTTAAGGTTCAACAAGGTGAAGCGATGCCGCGATGATTTAAATATGGACATGAACCAGAATAGAAGAACCAGAATAGAATGTTAGTGTCTAAGCCTGAGAGAGAGATTGAGTCGTTCACTTACCACTCGATCGGGTTTCTTCACACAATCTTTAGTCATTTCTCTGCACGTTAGACTTGACCCGATTATGCAGGCAAAACATTCACACGCCAGTATTCCAGCAAGTACGAATAAACCGGTATCTGAATACTAAATGAGAAACAAATGGAAAGCTAGTATGTTTATTTTAGTTAAATAAAGTTTGCAGTATCCTTAGTTGAATTTAAAACCGAAAGTAACTATCATGCCATCAAAGTACTTATGATTATCGCAGTACTGTACAAACACAAAATCATCACATTATGATACCAATTTCGCAATTTGTAGGAACAATTTTCATGCTCCCTGACTTTCCTTACCGCAGCTGCAAATCCCACGTGAAGAGCACATAAGACTACACTCGTAATTATCGCAATCCAGGCAAGGATTCGGAAGCCTATAATCTGTAAGAAAGAAATAATGAAAACTCAAAACGTTGCAGTGCAAAGTTGACATAAAGTGTGCAATTTAAAGGGTAAATAAAGGCAAAAAATGATATGATATGTTGTAGACGGTTAAAAACTACCATGTACAATGCTGTCAGCCCGGGTTGTATATCTATGCGATGTTAACTTTTGAGAAATGCCACTATAAAAGGATGTTCCGGTGAGGAGCACTATACCACTTTTAGTTGAAAACTCCATCACCGTCTTGTTCTGAACTCTTGATGGGTTTGCTGGAACTATAACTATTTAATTGGCTAAAACACTATTTACACTATTGTTGCACGCTGTCCGGTATAGACTAATGTCAAAAGGTTATACTATGAGGCGACGGGTCAGACGTAGTCATGCACATCAAAGTATGGAGTATAGAGTAACATATAACTTACAGAGTGTCAGTTTCGCACTGGAGACCGGAGGATGCAACGACTGGTAAATATGTTTTATTTATTTGGGTGGAGATCATATGTATTTTGTAACTATGTAAGAATCTCGATTAGTAACAGATATAATTGCAGAGGGCAATATAGAGTAAATGTAAAGGCTGCAATTGGTAGCTGCATTCGTATTTCTACAAACCGTATTCTTTGTATTGTTAACGCATTAGTGCAATCGTTTCACTGTTGTAGTATTGTATGAATATTTTCTACATTCTATTTTGATAGCGTTTGATAGTTCATATTTGTATTTGTCTCACAGTGAACGAAAAATTAAAGTCAAAAGAGAAACGGACAATCAGTTCAAGTGTTGTCATTTTTCGTTATCAGAGCGAAATGAGCCTACAAGTATATTGTTTGTACTCATCAATGGAGAAGTGGTGTGGGGAAACTCCACCAGAAGAAGAAATGACAAGTTAAGACTTCAAAAATGGCTCCACTAGGAGGCATGTTTGGATTAGCTCTACAGACAAGGAACTACTATAGTGCACACCAAGATGGGTGGTATCATTCTTCCCGAATTAATGTAAAACTCGACCCCGCCACCCCACCCAACTAAACCATTTTCCTCAACCAACCAATGGCCAGCCCTCACCCCCTTTTCATACCCCACTGACAATAGGTTGAAATCCACGATGAAAGTACTTTTCTACGCGAGAACCTTATCTTAAGTGCGTTCTTTGTGGTATCTGACCCAACTCTGTTTATGCCCCAATCACACATTTATATCAGGAGACCATACGAGCTTACTGTGAAGACGAGTTGCATGATTCTCATATGAACTCATATTCAAACGTTTGATCTAAATGTCCCTTTCAAAGCGATCTCTCTTACCACATATTTGTTATTTGTCTTGCCGCTAAGAACGCCGACACTTCCAGCGACAATGGCAATCTATATGGTAGAGAAAAAGTTTAAAGAAAACAAATGTATTGTTTCTTGCATTTGCAACCCTGCTTGATAGTCAAACGTAGCAAGGGCTCTGTTAATGACAGTTTTTACCACCAATATCAACGTTACTCAGCTATATGATTTGCTTAATGGGTATAAGCGATCAATTGAGGACGATTTTACATATTTATATATATATATAAATATGTATATATATATTTATTATATATATATTTATATAAACATTTATCCATTTATATGTACCATATTGCTATGAACAATACTTACTACAGCATTTACGATCCCCCAACATTCAAAGTTGTAAGCTTGACACGGGTCTGGTGTAGTAAGCGGATAGACTATTAGAATGATGCCACACAAAATGCTGACAATGCCCATGGCTGCCCGAGACAATTGTATGCCATTGTTATCATCATTTTGGAGGATTTGCTGTTGTACATTGATGATAGGCTGCTGATTCCCAGGCGCAATTTGTTGATTAGCTGCTTGGGCCATTTCCCCTTATTCGTTGCAACCGCTTTTTTCTATAGAGAGTTTAGCAGTGTAAAAATGAAACGGCTCAGGTGTCGAGTCTGTCGAAGATAGCTTCGATTCGTGCTTGACGAATTACGAGTTTCAAAAATAGAAAATGACTGTTTTAAAGCTAAACGCAACACTACCAGAGACTTCAAAGTTGTGGCTATCGTTTCCACTTTTTTGTATATATATATATATATATATATATATATATATATATATATATATATATATATATATATATATATATATATATATATATATATATATATATATATATATATATATATATATATATATATATATATATATATATTGATTGATTGATTGGGACGGGGCAGGTCGTTTCCGAATGGTGCCGTAGTTTTAAGATTTTGTTCCCAGAAGTTTTATGTTTATTTTCCATATTTATCTGTCCGAGAATCGTTTTGGCCTATAGCGACAATATTTCAATCGAATGATTTGGGAGATAGAGGTGATTTTCAACAGGGTGGTTAATATTGTTTGTTTTGATCGCCGATCTATGTTGAGTCATTCTCTTTCTTCTTTATTTTTTTTATTCCCCAATATTGGTTAAAGATCATCACAAGAAAAATCCCACTACACGGCCACTTTCGTTCTTTTGGAGCTTATCAGGCGAAGAAAAGACTTGTACCCCGGACCGTTCGAGTCACAGAACTAAGTCTGTTACACTAAGTCACAGTAATTCTACTAGTGAGAATGTGGTATTTTAGGACTTCTATAACTGTCAATGAGAGCGCCCTCATTGACGATCTAGGAATGCTTGTGTTATGACTTTTGGACTAATGAAAGTCATCACGGTTCAATTTGTCGGCAAAACGACGTTCATGAAATGTCCATTTAAGATAGATACCTGATGTTCATAACCTCGAGGGTTGGAGCAAATCCGTTTCAGTCTAAAGCGTTGGCTGTAAACTAAGAATTCTTAAAGGAGAAATACACCGTTTTGAAGTGTCCTCATAGTAGAGACTAAAATTCTTACACCCTCTGTGAAATAACTAGTCAAAACAACTTTCCCCCGAATTTCCAGGAATTTTCTAATTACACTTTCACACATACCGTCATGGCGGCCAATATGTAACGAGGACGCTTAGAAAATTACGTCTGCGAGCGACATCGTATAGTTAAACAATTCCCCTCTCTACATATGAATTGTACACTTCTCGCGGAGATTGTTCGGAAGTTGGTACTAAATTCCGGAGTGCCAAGCATTTGGTTGTGCAAACAGGAGAGGGACGGACGGAGTAGGGAAGGGAAAACGATATTATGTTGTACCTAACGGGAAAAGTTTTCCATAGACGATAGTATGTACAAAAGGTACAAAAGCACCAGGCTAGCCCCTCCGTCGTAGAACTGCTACTAGCGTCTGCAGTATTAACGAGTAACTGCCAGTGTCTGTTTAGAAAGCTCTCATTTCCTGCACTGTGTTTTCAGGCTCAAATATCTAGCAGTCAGGTCCAAATACATTCATGTTCTCACTTTTCAAAACTACCCGAGTCCGGGAAGCATTTCAGAAGAAACATTTGACTAGATATTGCCTTAGTTACCGTGAACGGCGCGTAGGAATTGTTATGCTCAGGTTTCAATGTGTTGAAATGTGATATGTGGCTAAGAATTCTTAAATGAGAAATAAACCCTGTTGTTTTGAAGTGTCCTCATAGTAGAGACTTATATTCCGTCCCCCTCTGTGATATAACTAGTCAAAACTACCTTTCCCCGAATTTCCAGGAATTGTCTAATTATGTTTTCACGCATACCGTGTTGGCGGCCATTATGTAACGAGGACGCTAAAAAATTGACGCCAGCGAGCCACATCGTAAGTTATACAATTCCCCTCTCTGCGTATGAATTGTTCACTTGCTCTCAGTGATTGTTCGGAAGTTGGTACAAAATGCCGGTAAGCATTTGGTTGGGAAGGATGGCGCAAAGGTAAAACGATATTATGTTACTGTTGGGAATAGGTTTCCAGAAACATGATAACGTACAATAGGCAAAAAAGGACCAGACTTGCCCTTCCGTTGCAGAACTGTTACTAGTGTTTGCTGTACTAGCGAGTACAGAGTATGTTTAGAAGGCTCTAATCCCGTTGTCGCAGTTCGTGCACTTTGTATTCAGGCTCGAATTGCTAGCAGTCAAATCCAAATGCATCCATGTTCTCTTTTTTTCAAAAATTCTCGAGTCCGGAAAGCGTTTCAGAAGAAAAATTTGACTAGATATTGCCTTAGTTATCGTGAACGTCGGGCTGGTAGGAAATGTTATGCTCAGAAGGTTTCAATGTATTGAAATGCGATACGTGACTCGCTCACGTCATGAAACAAGCGGAAACTGTAGGAATTGAAACAAAATGACCAATGCCATATGGGTGACATTTCATTCGATTTTTAAGGTAGTTGAAAATGTTTTCAAGCATTCGTGTTGCTTCTGTCGACAAGAGTGTACTGCAAAACGGAATTTTCTGCTCAGAAAATGTCAGGTTAATATCTCTTTAAAAACTTGGTTATTAGCTATTTAAATGTAAATATATATGAATATCAGTAAGCTTATGATAAACCGACGTGGTTAACGCATTCATATCCAACTTAACCAGTACATCCAAAAACGATATTTGGTGTTTAGAAACTAAATCTTACACATTAATGTGTCCCATGTAATATGAAAGATATATAATAAATTATGTAGATCTACACATCAAAAAGTTCCACATTGCCTCATCAGGCAAAGGTATGAATCAAACCGGGGTCACAGACCTTAGTCAGAACTACTCAGCCATGCACAGTGATTCTACTGGTGGGAATGCATATAACTGGCTCTGTATTACTATCACTTAAGAGCATATTACGTACTCGATACGATTGTACACAGTGCAATACTGTTGCTTTGAAATTACACAAATGTACCACTTTTAGAAGCAGGCCAAGTCGTATCTAAGAAATAATTGTATTGAATATGGTATGGCAGATATGTAATACATTTCAAAAGGTTTACATTAAATAACACTATATAGGCAGGTGCAGTTGAGTAACCTAAGACCAGTGATCTTCTGCACACATGTCAATTTGTAAAGCTCGGGAATTCGCATTCATTGTCAGCGGTATGTGGTTTCGTTAAGATTGTGAGTTTTGTAACAGTTTAAACTGCTGTTGCATTTCTAAGTTCACAGTATGACGTGGTGAGTTACCCCCGGCGTTGGCCTTGACTATATCATTTTGTATTTCATGATGTTTGTCTATCTGTATATATTTGGATTTCTGAGTGTGAAAATACTTTTCGAAGTGAACAATATTTAATATTTTGTTTCCTTTTCCTTTTCATTAAATTAAATGAACAACATATAATTTACGCTTAAAACACTACGTACCACAACTGTCCGCAGGATATCGGCTTCCCATACGACTAGTGGCAATTGCATCAGCGTCCAATGAGTTTGACCTTAAATGCATGATATAACGTAACCCAGGCAATAACTGCTATAATCCGTTTGAAGTTTCAAACAGTGAATAAAAGAAGTGAATAAACCCGTCTAAATATAACCTATATGAAAGATCGCGTAAGAAAGAATAATTTGGTTGGCTGCTTCCAATGAAAGAGGCTGTAGCCTTCTACCAGACTATACATACACGACCGTACGATAAAGTAGGCATAACCTTCAATGCACATTGGATTATGTTCGTGTTAAATTACTGGGTATCATACATATGTCTATATAGATACAGACCTATGCCAGGCAAGCATTCCTTCAAACCTGAGCGTATAGACTGCGGTTTTTCATAGACTACTCAATTGGCATAAATATTGTAGGGAGGTCATTTCATAAAACTCACTTTTATTTCGGTGGATAAGTATTGTCCATTGAAGTCAATGGTGTAACTCCACCTCATATGACTGTTAAGCCTTTGATTAAGAAGAGTAGACCGCAGGGGCGCACATTAACAAATTTAACAAGCCTGGGTGTAGCGCTATTTCGACTGAACAATGTTTGGGAAAGTTAATCATCAAATAGGGCAATTTGATTTATAATTAGAACATCCAGTTAACTGTTATTGGCTGTGAGTAGGCAAAGTCTCCGGTAGCTGGCCATTTTGAAGGAGCAACGTAAACAAAAAGTCAGAAAGGGAAGTTGCATGTAATTCAAAACCCTGGCGGAGTCGAAATGTTAAAAATGGCGTAATGTTAATGTAAAAATAACATAAACGCTGCAAAGGCTCTCTAATTTAGCGTCTACTGGAGAAATTTGCTTTGATTGACAATATTTCTGAGCAGCTTATCCATTTGCTTGTGCGTAGAATACAAGACATAATCGGGATAACGGTGTCATTTCCTTTCCGCCAATCTCCTTTTCGCTTGCCTTACCATCCTTCTTAGCAGACATAGTTTGTCACAATGTTAGCAAGTTGTAAACATTTTTACTCGTGACTCCCTACAAACTCAATCATATAGACACCCCTTGGTAAATGCTTTGTCTTCATCACAACATGAGTATAGTCACAATCTTCCCTTGTCGCCAACGAAACCTAAAATGCTTTAAATCATCCCAAGTCCTTCGTTTCTTACAGTATTTACGGTATCAACAGTGTATATTTATATCATACCTGAAGTTCGTCGATATTCAAGGGTTACAAATAATGATGATTTCTTTCAATATTTATGCTTTTGTATCGATGTACATTGCTGAGCAGGAGTTTCATTGTAACGGCGGAACACCAGTGTAGTGAACATCTGGCCGATATGGACGTTGGTTTACTACTCTGTGTAATTTTTTTAAGAACAACCTTTTCGCATGCAACTATTATTTGTAGAAGCGAACGAACGTGGGATTACGTGAGAGAGGAGGCGGGTTAAGAATGGTTGAATTGTGGATGTCTTTTTATTATATATATCTGGAAAATATGGCGCCCTATGCAACTGCGGTGGAAACAACAGAAGTTTGAATAAAGGTGACGGCGTGTGATGGATGTGTTCTTCTGCTGCTAAGCGACATAAGCAGTTTCGCTACATGTAAAAGCTGTTTCTCTTTCCAGTAACATTACTGCACCAACTTATAGCTCATTTGGAGGGGCAGTTTTCTGAATAGTAGATTAAAATACCACAAATTATGGAAACTACAGAATTAAAGTAGAGACTTGCGTTAGGTATGTGTTAATACACACTGACCGTTGAATTAGTCACGCCAATGACGTCATATTTGTAATTTGCTTTGGCGAACAAATGTTTGGGGTCATGTCCTTGGTTGACTTTGGATTTTTAAATTTGGTAAAGATTCCTCTCCAAAATAATAAAAATGTCTATTAATTAAATTGTCGAATGACTGTATTATGTGCCTTAGAAAGGCGTATGGAATACTTTAGCATATTATAATTAAATTGCGCATCATAAAACTCTCCAACTAGAAGATGAACAAGTTTGTCATGATGGTACACATGAGACTTGTATAACTGCTTATCATTTAGTGATAACGCTATTTACCAACGAATTTCTACTTAACCTATAATTTTCACCTCCAGTCCTCCAGGAAAAGCAATTGAAAAAATTGAAAACTTTTTTTAATCATATTTGGAAATTATACGTAATTATAGTTTGTTTCTGCTGGCACTCAAATAATTGATTCTGGAAATAACTGAATATAATAGGAAATTGTTCCCCGAATAGGTAAGTGAAAATTTGTTGATTGAATAGCCATCTTGTGAAAACACGAAATAACTATTACTTCCATGAGATGCTGGCATATTTTAGTGATATTTTTGACACCACAAACATTTAAAATCTTGAAACTCTTTACATGATCTGTACTGAAAAATGGAGCACTGGAGCATCATTTAACCATAGACTCTTTCTTATACGCAGGAGGTAGGCGGGAGTTTAGGGTTTGATGAATCTTTGTTTACAAATGTGTGTCGTAAGTATACTTACAATCCTCAACTGGAAAATGTAAAAACGAGTGCATGTGCATTTTCTTGTATTGATTTAGGTAAATCATTGTGGAGCAATTTTAGAATAGCCTTTTCCGTAGAGGTGGAAATAATCCTCCTTCTACCAGCACTGGATTTCTTTTCAAACAGCATTCGAGAGAGAGAATAGCTTAACATTACCTCATGGTACTTCGGGCGCTGGTGCGAAGAGGGTGACGACAGTAGCAAGTGACTGACAATGCAGGAATATTTTATTTGTTTGCCACAAAAGTACAAAGTGGAGGGAAGTCTTCCATAAAGCTTAAAAGCTTAACAATGTGGAAGACTCCCTGAAGAAAGAAAAGAAAAGAAAAAACAAAATATATATATGTGTAAGAATACATACATAGATATAAGTACAAATTAAATATTCAATATATATATATAGTAATTACATACAGGTATAATTTAGTTTTAGTCAGTAACTAGCTATTATTTCCTTACAAAACCATTTCTTAAAGGATGTGACTGACTTTTTACTCTTTAAATCGTTCATTAGAAGATTCCATGTTTTTGTTGCACGGTTTTGTAGGCTTAAAGTTCCAGTGGTGGTATTGTAGAGATTATAGTGGGCATGATTAGCATGCCTCGTGTTATGATTATGTACATCTCTGTTACTGGTTAAAAAAATTGTCAAAGGCACCTGGTAGTAATCCATTCCAGGTCTTGTAGGCAAATAATGCAAGCTTAACTTTAATGAGATCGTGCAATTTTAGTAAGTTGAGTTTCTTAAATAGGGGACTGGTGTGCTCACGTGGGGCTGAGTGTGTTATGTGGCGAATGGCTGCCTTTTGGAGTATTATAAGATTGTTAAGGTTGGTGTTGTATGTACCAGACCAAATAATGGAACAATAAGTGAGATGCGGGACAACCAGGGTCTGGTATAGTGTTCTGAGTATGTTTTCCGATAGATAATATTTCAATTTAGATAATATGCCAACATTCCGTGCAATTATACTGCAAATAGTTGAAATATGGTTGCGCCAGCTAAGTTTACAATCAATATTTACACCTAAAAACTTAGTAGTATAAACTTGCTTAATTATTTTCCCATCCATACATATATCTTTATTCCAAATAAGTGTATTACGAGTATTAAAGACAATGTAATTACTTTTTTGTACATTTAGTGATAATTTGTTGGCTGAAAACCAATTACAGAATTTATTTAATTCATTTGACACGTTGGAAGATAATGTGATTATGTCGTCGCTCTCGAAGAAAATACTGGTGTCATCAGCAAAGAGAATGATTTTGGCTAGTTTGGAGACATGACAAATATCGTTAATATATAGAATAAATAACAAAGGACCTAAGACTGAACCCTGTGGAACGCCGCAACGAATTTTAGCAAGATCGGATCTAGAGTTTTTATACAAGGTATACTGATATCTGTTCGAAATATAGCTTTCAAGCCAGTTGGGAGTAGTTCCTCTAATGCCGTATGAAAATAATTTATTGATAAAGATGGTATGATCGATCGTGTCAAACGCCTTCGAAAGGTCGAGGAATACACCAATGCAATTTTTGCCATTATTAAGACTACTTTGTAAACTGTTAAGTGCATCTGCCAAAGCTAGTTCAGTAGAATGTTCGGGTCGAAAGCCGTACTGTTCTTTACAGAGAATATTATATTGGTTAAGAAAATTATATATGCGATTGAACATAAGTCGTTCTATGATTTTAGAAAAACAGGAAAGCAATGAAATCGGTCGATAATTCTCATATACATTTATACTTTTTATAGATTGGTATAACCTTTGCCGTTTTAAGTTTATCTGGGAATACGCCAGTGTTAAATGATAAATTACATATATGGGTCAAAGGCTTAGCAATAAAAGGAATAACACTTTTTATAATACCAGGTTTGAAATCATCATATCCTGCTGCTTTCTTGGGTTTCAAGTTGGAAGTTGCAATTTTAATTAGTTCTTCTTCAGTGACTGGGAATGTGAATATTGAATGACTATTGTTATCATAGATGGTTTTATGTGATTTACCTTTGTTATTTATTTTATTAGCAAGCGATGGTCCAAGATTTACATAGAAATTGTTGAAGTTATTCGCAATGATATTTTCATCACTGGTTTCTTGGTCACCATCTTTGAAAACAGCTGGATATGATGATTCTTTACGGTTATTGTGCAACATTTCATTAATAGTACGCCATGTATGGTTTGTGTTATTTCTGCTCTCATTAAATTTATTGTCAAAATAGAGCTTTTTCGAAAGTCTGATTACTTGATTAAGCTTATTACGATACGTTGTATACATAGACTTGTGCATAACTGTAGTGCTGAGGTTTCTCACCCGGGGTTTGTTGTGTATCGTCAGGACAGAAGGGATACTCATAATGGGGTTGGTGGGGGAGTTTTACTGTATGTTAGGGATGACATTGTAAGTGTTGAAAAATCTCAGTTGCAAGGGGCTTTTGTTAATTCTGTCTGGTGCGAGTTGTCCACAAACAACTCCAAGAGGTCCAGGGACGTTATCACTGTGGGTGTTGTTTACCGCTCTCCCAACAGCAGCGATGATAATGATGCCGTGCTGTTTGATTCAATTAGAAAGGCTGCTAAAGGTGATGATGTTATAATGGGCGACTTTAATTTCCTGAAATTAATTGGATAGATGGTTCTAGTAGTAGGAAGGGTAGTAATTTTGTAGATGTTGTGCAAGATTGCTTTTTACATCAACATGTTACTTTCCCTACTAGGGGGGATAACAACCTGGATCTTTTTTTGAGTTCTAATCCAAGCAATATTGTTGATTTGACGGGTCTAGGAAAACTAGGAACTAGTGATCATGATATACTAGCTTTTGATGATGTTTGCAAAGTCGTAAATTCTGTTAGCAATGAAAAAGTCCCTGATTTTTCGAGATCAGATACAGAGGCAAGTGAAACTTTACTAAAGGGTACAGATTGGATTAATTTGTTTACAGATATGAGTGCTTCTCGGTCTTGGATTTGTTTTGCTGATAAATTAAAGGTTATTATGGAAAAGCATGTTCCGTGGAAGAATCGTCGTCGTAAAAGCAGTATGCCTCACTGGATGAATAAGAAAGTTAGATGTGCAATTAGGCAAAAACGTAGAATGTGGAAGTTGTTTAGGAGGACTAAATCTGAATTTCTTTTGGCCAAGTTTAAAATTCATCAGCTGAAGGTAGAATGCTTAGTCTCTGATGCAAAATTGAATTTCGAAAAAAGCATTGCCCTAAAAATTAAGGATAACCCAAAGGCCTTCTTTTCTTATGTCAGGTCAAAGCAGAAAGTTAAAGATGCAATTGTTTCTCTTAGGGCACCACAGGCTGATAATATAGTAACTGATAGTCAGGAACTTGCAGATCTTTTGAACAACTATTTTGTGTCGGTTTTCACAAGGGAAGATACAAGTAGTATTCCAGATTTTCAGGGGGGCAGTGATAGGCCTAAACTGGATACGGTCTTATTTTCGGATGAGGTTGTCTTAAAGGAGCTGCTTCGTCTAAATGTCTCTAAAGCTTCTGGACCGGATGCAATCCATCCGTATTTGTTGAAGACTTTTGCACACCATTTCTGCGTTCCACTCTCGTTGGGTTTTAGTAAATTTATGGATGAAGGTTATGTTCCTAGGGACTGGAGATGTGCTAATATTACCCCAATTTTCAAGAAGGGTGATAAGTCTAAGCCCTGTAATTATAGGCCCGCTAGTCTCGCTAGTGTAGTTTGTAAGGTCATGGAGTCTATTGTTAAAAGGTCTATGGTCTGTCACTTCAACAGTCAGTCTTTGATCAGAGAGTCTCAGCATGGCTTTTGTCAAAAAAGGTCTTGTCTCACTAATATCCTTGACTTTATGGAAGATGTAACAAGTTCACTAAATAGGCAGAGGTCTGTAGATGTTGTGTTCCTGGATTTCCAGAAGGCCTTTGATAAAGTTCCCCACCAGCGTCTTTTACTTAGGCTGAAGAGCATGGGTGTCATAGGGAATTGACTGTCTTGGATCGGGAATTGGCTTGGTAATAGGGAACAGAGGGTGGTAATTAAAGGCTGTGCTTTTTCTTGGCAGAATGTTACTAGTGGGGTTCCACAAGGGTCTGTATTAGGTCCCTTGTTGTTTGTTGCCTATATAAATGACAGATGCTAAGAAGTTTGCTGATGACACCAAATTGTATTCTGAGGTCTCTTCCAAAAGCGATTCTGAGAAATTTCAAGCGGATTTGGATAAGATTTTTTCCTGGTCTCAGGGGTGGCAAATGCTTTTTAATATTGTTAAATGCACATTGGTAGTAGTGACCAAAAGTTTACATACAATCTTAATGGTGTGGAGTTACAGGCAGTCTCTGTTGAAAGAGACCTAGGTATCTACATTGACTCATCTCTGCAACCTTCTAAACATTGTCTTGAAGCTGCTAAAAGAGGTAATAGGGTTTTAGGTATGATCAAGAGGAACTTCAGTTGTCTGAAAGAGGACATCGTAGTTAGGCTTTATACGCAGTTGGTTAGGCCTCATCTGGAGTATGCTGTGCAGGCTTGGAACCCTTACTTTGCTAAGGATAAGAAAGTACTTGGAAAGGTCTAGAGGAGGGCTTCTATGATGATTAGTTCCTTAAAGAGGGTTCCTTATTATAGGCGGTTACAACTGTTAAATCTCACCACACTGGAGCTTAGGAGGTTACGTGGGGACTTGATCCAGGTTTTCAAGATTGTGTATGGTTTTGACAATTTATCCTTTACCGACTTTTTCTTGTTTGCTAACGGTGGTCGTACTAGAGGTCATTGTCTTAAACTCCAAAAGTCGCATAGTAGGATTAATATTCGGCATAACTTTTTTCTAATAGGGTTGTGAATGAGTGGAATGGTTTGCCTGAGAAAGTTGTACTTGCAAGTAGTGTCAATGGGTTAAAGAATGCTTTGGACAAGCACTTTAAGCATTGTAATCGGGTCTGAGTGTTTGTGTCTTCAGTTTTCTTTTCCTCTCTCTATAGGGTCCTTGATGGGGACTTAAGTGTCCCTCCTGATCCTTTTTTCTACTAAACTAAACTAAACTAAACTGTAGGAGACTTTAACTGACGTCTGTAAAGTTTGTGCTTCCTTTTAATGGAAGTCAAAATACCATTCGTAATCCATGGGTGTTTCTTTCTACGACGCTGTTTATGATTGATTTGGCGAATAGGAAAACAATTATTATAAGTTGAACTGAGATAATTAAAAAAGGTATTATAAGCAGAATTGACATCATTTTCGTTTAAAACATTATCCCAATATGTGTCCCTTATTTCAGAAGTAAACCGCTTTATGTTGTTAGTATTGTAATAACGTCTATAGATGGTGTTGTTAGATCTGATTTTTTTCTTCCCTACCACTTTTAGAAATATCGGAAAATGGTCACTTATATCAGTGATGAGAACCCCTGAAGTAATCGTAGAGTCATCATTTGTAATGATGTTATCTATCAGGCTTGTAGTAATGCTACTAATACGAGTTGGGACAGTTATTGTAGGGATGAATCCGTTCGAATAGAGAATATTTAAAAACGTAGTTAATTCGATTGCATTCGTTAAATCAATATTATAATCTCCCATTATGTAGGTTTTACAGTTTTTATTCGAAATGATATTGAAAATATTTTCCAGATTAACATTAAACTCATCTAAAGAACCATTAGGTGGTCTGTAGACTATGCCGATAAGAAATTTATCTTCTGAATTTATGTTAGTAGCCTCTATAAAGAGAGATTCTATAGAATTATTAAAAATTGATAGGTCGCGTCTACAAATAAAACTTATATCTTTATGTACAAATAGACAGACTCCACCGCCCCGTTTATTGTTACGATGTTTTTCAACAAGATTGTAATTATCCAATTTTATGAGGGGAGAAAAATTATCATTGAACCAGGTTTCTGTGAATCCAATTACCGTAAAGTCATTATTTAATACAGAAATGAAAGTGTTGATATCGTTAAACTTATTTTCCCTGAGGCCGTTAATATCGTGGAGTATACGTGACGCCATTAGTGATAACATTAAAATAGGTAAGTAAGAGAATATAAATCTTATTTTGGTTCTGTTCGTTCCCTCTCCCTTGTGTGATATCGCCTGGTGGTTGTGACGTTGGGCCTGGGGATGTTCTTCCTCTGTTGCTGGTTTGTGCTATTCTTTTTTACGACTATCCAGTCTGCTCCGTCATTCGATGATAGGGTTCGCTTTATCTTTGCGACGACTTGTTGATTTAATTCGCTCTCCGTTATCGGCTGAACTTTAGTCAGGTTAGAAGACTGCCGACTTCTCTCTTTCAGGTCACTAATACATTCCTCATCTTTATCTTTTGTTAATACCCCAGTATTCGCAGGTCTCGATTCACTTTCCTGTGCTTCATACGTCTTTGGTATCTCTGTGTCCTCGTCGTTGGCTTGTCAATTGGGTTCTCGATTTCTGTGTCCTTATCCATTGTTTCCGTGTCGTCCTTTTCATCGCAATGGTAACTCGTGTGGCCCAGCTTGTTGCATTTGTAACAGAGGATTTCAGGGCAACGGTTCCTTGAATGCCCTTGTTGACCGCACTCTCCACACGTGTATTGTGGGCACTCTCGCATTATGTGATCATCTGATAAGCAGAGATTACACACCCGTGATTGTCCATTGTGCTTTAATCTTTAGTGAGTTCCCTCTATAGTGATTGCGTACGGTAGAGACTTTACACTGTTTGGTAATTCGAGTCTAACGTATCTGATACCATTTTCTATGTTGGGGTAGTCTTCGTAATATTAACGTACCCATGGGGATGTTAGTCTACATCCGTATTCTTCCAGTTTTCCGGAGATTTCATCATCGTTAATGTACATTAGGACTCCAAAAACACTTACGGTTATTATGGTCTTGGTCACTCCCATGATGTCACATACCTCATTCCCTATTTTTAATCCAGTTTCTTGAATAAGGCGGAGTGTATAGCCTAGTGGTTAACGCCGGCGTCTCCCAGTCATGAGATCCCCGGTTCGATTCCCCGCCGACAGCAATGTGTGTCGTCTGGCAAGGGTGTTGTTCAATAACAACTTCCTGACATGGACGTTAAATGGATGTGTGCCGAGAGATTGGCTTCGGTCAGCTTGCGAGTCTACAAGCCTCCATGGCTTCTTTCGCGAGTTCCTGCTTGCGGGAAGATCACATATACATACATACATACATACATACATACATACATACACACACACACACACACACACACACACACACACACACACACACACACACACACACACATACACGCATACATACATACACACACACATACATACATACATACATACATACATACATACATACATACATACATACATACATACATACATACATACATACATACATACATACATACATACATACATACATACATACATACATACATACATACATACATACATACATACATACATACATACATACATACATACATACATACATACATACATACATACATACATACATACATACATACATACATACATACATACATACATACATACATACATACATACATACATACATACATACATACATACATACATACATACATACATACATACATACATACATACATACATACATACATACATACATACATACATACATACATACATACATACATACATACATACATACATACATACATACATACATACATACATACATACATACATACATACATACATACATACATACATACATACATACATACATACATACATACATACATACATACATACATACATACATACATACATACATACATACATACATACATACATACATACATACATACATCTTCTTTGTTTTTTTACCGTTAAGATCCACTGTCCTTGAGTCTTGACACACCCGAGAATATTTTTTCTTGAATTTTTTATATTGAATGTGCTTGAATCTTCTGGCGTTTCCCTTTACGCCAGTAACAGGCTGAAAAGGAGGAGGGAGTCGATTCTACAAGGTCTGGAAGACTGGGCGAAAGATAACCTCCATAATCTATGTAGTGACTTCCAGCAACAGCTGCGACGACCAAGCAAATACCCGATGTACGAGATTGGCGTGGTAATTAGACACTGGGCGACCACCCAGAGGCAGAATAAATTATGAGTTTTACTTTATCTAAGGTTAGTTATTTTCTGAACAGTATGTACAGATCTTAATTATTGTACTTTCAACTACAGATGGACTAACGGACGGTGCAAAATCAGAAAAGTATTTTTTCTGTAATTTTATTTGCTTTAAAAAAACGTTATTGTATTATTATTATTGTTTACTTTATTTAAATACTCCTTTTTTCATTCAAATATCTATCCTTTGTTTTCTTTACAGACTTATCGAGACGACGGAGAAGGAAATAAAGCTAAATCAAACAGAAAAGAAAAAGAAAACTGTCTTCCAGTAGTCTCATCAATATTCATCAACACTTATTAATCCTAAAACAAAAGACCAAACGTCAATACTAAATACTCTCCTTCAGTATTTGATCTCAACTCATCAATATCCACCGACACTTAATCTTTTATACAAAAGAACAACAGTCCAATAAAGAAAACTGTTCTCAAGTATTTCACCTCCCTCACAATATTCATATTAATCATTAAACAAAAAAATTTAATTCCTTAACAATAGACTCATTTGCGTAACAGGACGGTCGTGTATACTACTAACACCAGATTGAAACATAGTAAAAGAAATTGCTCAGCTTTTTTCCTGAAACACTAGTAGAATAAACGACATGAGTCTTCCTTTGGAGTGGAATGTAAGTGTCAAAACAAATTATACTGAATATTTGTATTATTCCTTTCAACTTTGAATAGCTACAACTACTCTATCAATGTCAAGAAGCCAAGCAATTTCAAGTCAAGTCACAAGTCATTTTATCTGCAAGTCAGAGTTCGTGTCAGTTCGTTCAAATAATATATAACCAAGTCAAGTCACAGGTCATTTACCAAGTCACAAGTAATAAAATGATTCGAGTTCAAGTCATTATTCGAGTCAACAACACTGCTAAACTCCATCTTAGTCGAGAAATATAAATTATGGTATAAGTAGCGCCCATACATTTAATATTTACACTTTAAGCTTCATTGTACACTAAAAAAAAGATTATGACAATATTATTTCATTTGCGTCGATTTGAATGCAGCGGTTGTTGTATCAAGCATAGTCTTTACGGAAACTGTTATATACAAATATCATAAGCAGTAAAAATATACTAAATATTCTTTCCATGATAATAATGTAATAATAGTACAAGATATTACGATGTTTTTGTGATGGAAAGTTTGCATAAAATGGCTCCAACAATAGGTAGATCCAAAATAAACTTTAAACAATATTAGTTTTCAATCTTTAATGTCAAAACAACAAAACAATGTAATGAAAGTAAATGAATTAGCACATAACATACTACTTTGTTGAATTTTGTGTAGGTTTTTGATAAATTGATTGAAGTATGAAACTTTCTCGTTGATTTCAACTAAATGGTTAAGCAGTGAAGAACATGTCAGGCAAAGGTATTGCTTTGGTGGGTGGTCTGTGCTCTGGTGCTTTGGTCGGTGCTTTGGCTGGTGGTCGATTGGCCGTATTTACAGCCATTTCATTTGCAGGTGGCACCACATCAGGTCGGTTTACATCCTAATTATCAATAAAAATGAGAAGAAATTCGTTATGAAATGTACATAACGATCAACACATCCACAAAGGTATCTAAAGAAATACGTTTCTTAATTGCCCTCTGCTCCCACGGTATATATATATATATATATATATATATATATATATATATATATATATATATATATATATATATATATATATATATATATATATATATATATATATATATATATATATATATATATATATATATATATATATATATATATATATATATATATATATATATATATATATATATATATATATATGTTCTCACTTCTCCATTTCTTATGATCTGACCTTGACAATGTAAAATGCAGTTTTTTAACCAAGTCACTGTATGTCTTTTCACCAGTCATCTTTTTCATTCTATCAAGTCGTTTGATTTTCTCGGAAGTTAAGTCAAGTCACAAGTCAATTTTTCTCCAGTCATGTCAACCCACAAGTATTTGATTGTACTAAAGTAAAGTTACAAGTCGAATAAAATGCAGCTCAGGTCAAACATCACATGGTTAAGGTTCAAGAAGGTGAAGCGATGCCGCGATGATTTAAATATGGACATGAACCTGAATAGAAGAACCAGAATAGAATCAATTGTTTTTGGAAAGAAGGGATGCTGTCCTGGGGTTAATGTAGGTTATGTAGCTGACTCCCATGTAGGGGGCAAGTGGTCTTTCCCAGAAAAAAAAATAAACAAATTAGACTAATGGTGCGTATATATAAGCAGCTCTTAATGCAAGATTGTGAAAATAAATCATGATAAATTAAAATTTTCATCAAATGATTTAGTTGGGATCAGAACCGCTATGATAGGACTAAAATCGAAGCAATGACTTTTTTTTTTAAAGTGGGAGTACTGCCATTGGGTCATTGGAGCCAACTCCCGTGTAGGTGCTCTGATAGTTCTTCCCCTTCAACACAAACACACATAATTTAAACGTAAACGTCCATCGTTTCATTCTGGGAGATATTTACACCATAAATAAGGTTCTCTATCAGTAGCTCTAAACACGAGGTTGTGCTAATAACTACTGTGTGTGAGGTTGAAAAGTAGTAGTGGTCTAAACTTTCCCATCTAAATGCAAAAGTCACGGATGACGATCAGAGGTGAAAGTGAAAACATGTGAAAGCATGAAAAAGCAGGATGCAATATTCGAAACCCCTTGCATGACTACAACTACTAATAGTATGCAACCTGTGTACACCATTAATAACAATAACACCATAATGTATGGACTTAAATAAGCATAAATATGCAACCTGTTCCTTACAATGCATTTCAGAGTAAAGCTTAAAACACGCTGTATACTTCATTTCCCAAAGTTGAAGGCATGGTAACATTTTTCATTGAACAGTAATGGTGCAATATCGTCGGTTGAATAATTCACTTTTCCAGTCACTACTTGGTGCTGTCAAGGGTTGTTAGATGATATGCTGTTGTCAATGCCAACTTTTCTGAACATCGCTTTTCTAATCTCGCACTCATCACTAGATTGAAATATCCTAAAATATTCTGACAATGCTCAACTTTTTCCTGAACCACTCGTAGAATAAACAGCATGCGTCTTCCTTTTCAGGGGAATATAAGTGTCAGTGTCTGAGCCTGAGAGAGAGATTAAGTCGTTCACTTACCACTCGATCGGGTTTCTTCACACAACATTTAGTCATACATCTGCACGTTAGACTTAACCCGATTATGCAGGCAAAACATTCACACGCCAGTATTCCAGTGAGTACGAATAAACCGGTATCTGAATCCTAAATGAGAAACAAATGGACAGCTAGTATATATGTTAATTTTAGAAGAGAACAATAAAGTTTGCAGTATCCTTAGTTTAATTCAAAACCGAAAGCAACTATCATGCCATCAAAGTACTTATGGTTATTGCAGTACTGTAAAAACAAAAAATCATGACATTATGATAACAATTTCGCAATTTTTAGGAACAATTATCAATCTCTCTTACTTTCCTTACCGAAGCTGCAAATGTCGCGTGATAAATACATAAGCCTACACTCGTAATTATCGCAATGAAGGCAAGGATACTGAAGCCTATATTCTGTAAGAAAGAAATAATGAATAGGGTAAGTAAAGGCAAAAAATGATATGATATGTTGTAGACGGTTAAAAACTACCATTTACAATGCTGTCAGCCCGGGTTGTATATCTATGCAATGTTAAGTTTTGAGAAATGCCACTATAAAAGGATGTTCCCGTGAGGAGCACTATACCACTTTTAGTTGAAAAATTTCACCGCCGTCTTGTTCTGAACTCTAGATGGGTTTGCTGGTACTATAACTATTTGACTGGCTAAAACACCATTTACACGAGGAATTGGATTAACAGTATTGTAACGGCAAGTTAGTATTTACAGTTGTACGCTGTCCGGAATTGACTGTCAAAAGGTTATACTATGAGGCGACGGGTCAGACGTAGTCATGGGTATCGAAGTATAGAGTAACATATAACTTACAGAGTATAAGTTTCGCACTGGAGACCGGAGGATGCAACGACTGGTAATTATGTTTTCCTTATTTGGGTGGAGATAATATGTATTGTGTAACTATGTAAGAATCTCGATAAGTAACAGATATAATTGCAAAGGGCGATATGCGGATTAAATGTATAGGCCGCAATAGGTAGCAGCATTCGTATTTCTGCAAACTGTATTCTTTGCATTGTTTACGCATTAGTGGAATCGTTTCACTGTTGTATTATTGTATATATGAATATTTTCTACATAGTTCCGTCTATTTTGATAGTGTTTGATAGTTCATATTTGTATTTGTTTTTAGAGTGAACGACATTAAAGTCAAAAGAGAAAGGGACAGTCAGTTCAAGCATTGTATTTTTGCATTATCAGTGAGAAATGAGCCTACAAGTATGTTGTTTGTACTCATGAATGAAGACGTGGTGTGGGGGACCTCCACCAGAAGAAGAAATGAAAAGTTAATACTTCAAAAATGACTCCACAATGAGGCATGTTTGGACTAGCTCTACAGACAAGGAACTACTAGTGCACACCAGGATGGGTGGTATTATTCTTCCCGAATTAATGTAAAACTCCCTCTCCCACCCCCACCTAACTAGACCATTTTTCTCAACCAGCCAATGGCCAGCTCTCCCCCCTTTTCATACCCCACTGACAATAGGTTTAATCCATTCCATGACGAAAGTACTTTTCTACCCGAGAACCTTATCTTACATGCGTTTTTTGTGGTATCAGGCCCTCTCTATTTATGCCACAAACACACATTCATAGCAGGAGACCATATAAGCTTACTGTGAACACGAGTTGTATGATTCTCATATGAACTCATATTCAAACGTATGATCTATATGCACCTTTCAAAGATATCTCTCTTACCACACATTTGTTATTTGTCATGCCGCTAAGAACGCCGACACTTCCAGCAATAATAGCAATCTATATGGTAGAGAAAAAGTTTAAAAGAAAATAAATGTATTGTTTCTTGCATTTGCAACGGTGCTTGATAATCAAACGTAGCCAGTACTCTGTTAATAACAATTTTTACCACCAATATCAATGTTACTCACCTACATGAGTTGCTTAATGGGTACAAAGATCAAGTTGAGGACGGTTTTACAAATCCGTATTTTCCGTATTTTTTTCCGAATTCCGTAATTAGGTTTTTATGAATGATTTCGAGTTGAAAATATGTGATACATTTAAATGGATAAATGTATATATATATATATATATATATATATATATATATATATATATATATATATATATATATATATATATATTTATATATATTTATATATATATATATTTATTATATATAATTTAAATACATTTATCCATTAACATGTATCATATTGCTATGGAAAATACTTACTACAGCATTTACGTTCCCCCAACATTGCCAGTTGTATTCTTGACACGGGTCTGGTGTAGTAAGCGGATAGACTATTAGAATGATTCCACACAAAATGCTGACAATGCCCATGGCTGCCCGAAACAATTGTATGCAATTGTTATCTTCATTTTGGAGGATTTGCTGTTGTACATTGATGACAGGTTGCTGAATCCCAGGCACAATTTGTTGGTTAACTGCTTGGGCCATTTCCCCTTATTCGTTGCAACCGCTTTTCTTCTATAGACATTTTAACAAGGTAAAAATGAAACGGCCCAGGTGTCGAGTCGGTTCGATTCGTTCTTTACGAATAGAACAGTTAAAAAAATAGAAAATGACTGTTTAAGATCTCAACTCAACATTACCAAAGACTTCAAAGTTGAGAGCAAGACTTACGTTTACCGAAAGGTATATACCCATTGAATTTTACCTTGCAAAATTGCTCAAAAAGTAGGTTGGAACTAATATCAACTGATATGGAGTCCCAGTATCATCAGGTATAATGATATTTACATTTCAAGTTCAACCAAGCATTTCACCCCTGGTAAACCTAAACACCAACTTCGAGAAGTAAACTCATATACCCCAATCTAGTGATATATATATATATATACACACACACACACACACACACACACATATATATATATATATATATATATATATATATGTATATACATACACACACACATATATATATATATATATATATATACATATATATATATATATAGATATAGATATAGACATATATATATATATATATATATATATATATATGTATATATATA
Source organism: Apostichopus japonicus (assembly GCF_037975245.1). Classification (NCBI taxonomy): domain Eukaryota; kingdom Metazoa; phylum Echinodermata; class Holothuroidea; order Aspidochirotida; family Stichopodidae; genus Apostichopus; species Apostichopus japonicus. Next base: position 9,498,223 of record NC_092581.1, read on the forward strand.
TATATATATATATATATATATATATATATATATATATATATATGTATACATTTATATATTTATACATATTAACATGTATCATACTGCTATGAACAATACTTACTGCAGCATTTACGATCCCTTAACATTCCCAGTTGTAAGCATGACAAGGGTCTGGTGTAGTAAGCGGATAGACTATTAGAATCATGCCACACAAAAAGATGACAATGCCCATGGCTGCCCGAGACAATTGTATGCCATTGTTATCTTCATTTTGGAGGATTTGCTGTTGTTCATTTATTATAGGTTTCTTAATTATAGGACTCATAATTGACAAATAAGGAGTAAGTTTTAGAAAATATATTGGAATTTTCGGTCCCCCTGGGACCTTCGTCAGCAATACTTGGCAGTCGAATGAGAAGTACAAAATGTGACACAATGAAAGTATGACGCTAGATAAGTGTAAGTTGCAATGATGGAATTAAAACCAAATAAACCATGACTATACAGGAAGCTGATTAAGGAGCAAAGAACGGATTACATATGCTTGTAGAACTGATAATTGTTAAGGGGTCCCAAGCCTTTCAACTTTCTTTGGTATGTATAAGTTCCTTCGATACCCTGTTTTGTTTGGTATATGCGAACTTAAGTGCATGGTTACGTAGTTGGTGGGAGGCTCGAGAGCATATGGCGTCAGGTATGCTATCAATGCGTTTTTTCTCCACTGTGTAGAGGGTTGCGGATCCGGAGTCTTTTAGGTACAATGTTCAGCTGTTTACACTGTGATAGGAACAATATATCCGATCGGGTCCTAGCTAACTTATTGAGAAGAAGTTCGTGCTGCCGTCTAGCGTGGAGAGATTCGCCGTCAAGGCGAGGACCAAACATAATATAACGAAAATCCACGTTTGCTCCAAAAGAAAATATTATTAGAGAAAATCAGAGAAATACTGCCAAGTATTGCTGACGAAGGTCCCAGGGGTCCCAGGGGACCGAAAATTCCAATATATTTTCTAAAACTTACTCCTTATTTGTCAATTATGAGTCATATCTTATTTCTCTGGTTTTCTCTAATAATATTTTCTTTTGGAGTATACGTGGATTTTCGTTATATTATGTTTGGTCCTCGAAATACAAGAATTGTCCATTTAACAAAGATACATTATGTTCATAGTGACGTGGGTTGGTGCAAATCCGCTTCAGTCTAAGGCATTGCCTGTAAACAAGGAATTCTTGAAGGAGAAATATACCCTGTGGATTTGAAGTGACATAATAGTTGAGGCTAATATTCCCTCACCCTCTGTGATATAACTAGTCAAAACTATCTTTCCCCGAATTTCCAGGAATTCTCTATTTATTTTGTGACAACTACCTTGTTGGCGGCCATTATCTAACTAAGACGCTTCAAAAATTACGTCAGCGAGCTACATCGTAAGTTAAAGGCCCCAAACAAAGTTAACTTTCCGTTGCCTGCAAATGACGTTTCCTTCTTGTCACTACAAAATGCAGACAGTAATGAAACGGGATACCTTGTTATGTTTGATCTAGACCGGAGATGTCCACGCTGCTATGTACACTGTGCTGTGAGTATTTACCAAAGCTGTATGTATGGACTGTACACTAGTGTCTAATTACCGACGGTAGCAAGCTCTGTGTGTATTTTCTAGGTTCGATAGTGGTGTCTAACACTTTCGTTACACCTCATTCGAAACTAGGTCAGATTACCAACATGAGACGTTTCTTTGTGCTCGAGTCTTCACACCCTTTAATCAATTCCACTGTCTGCATATGAATTGTACACTTATTCGCGGAGATTGCTCGGAAGTTGGTACAAAATTCCGAAGTGCCAAGCATTTGGTTGTGCAAACAGGGAGGATGGAGCAGGGGAGGGAAAACGATATAATGTTGTACCTGACGGGAAAAGTTTTCCAGAGACAATAGTATGTACAAAAGGCACACAATCATCAGGCTTGCCCTTCCGTCGCAGAACTGCTACTAGCGTCTGCAGTATTAGCGAGTAACTGCCAGTGTCTGTTTAGAAAGTTTCGTTTTCTCAGTTCCTGCACTGTGTTTTCAGGCTAAAATAGCTAGCAGTCAAGTCCAAATACATTCATGTTCTCACTTTTCAAAACTATCCGAGTCCGGGAAGCATTTCAGAAACATTTAACTAGATATTGCCTTAGTTACCGTAAACGGCGCGTATGAATTGTTATTCCCAGGTTTTAATGTGTTGAAATGCAATATGTGGTTAAGAATTCTTCAATGAGAAATAAACCCTAGTGGTTTGAAGTATCCTCATACAGAGACTAATATTTCCTCACCTTTATGATATAACTAGTCAAAACTACCTTTCTCCGAATTTCCAGGATTTCTCTAATTATTTTGTCATAATTACCATGTTGGCTGCCATTATGTAACGAGGACGCGTCAAAAATTACGCCAGCGAGACACATCATAAGTTATACAATTCTCCTCTCTGCAAATGTTTTGTTCACTTGCTAGCGGAGAATGTTCGGAAGTTGGTACAAAATGTCGGTAAGCATTTGGTTGGGGAGGATGGAGCAGGGTAGGGAAAACGATGCGATGTTACTCCTGTCTAGAAAAGGTTTCCAGAAACATGATAACGTACAATAGGCAAAAAATGAACAGACTTGCCCTTCCGTTGCAGAACTGTTATTAGTGTTTGCTGTACTGGCGAGTAACTACCAGCGTCTGTTTGGAAGGCTCTAATTTCGTGTCGCATTTCCTGCACTTTGTATACAGGCTGGAATTGCTAGCAGTCAAGTCTCTTTTTCTGTTCTCTTTTTTTCAAAAATTCTTGAGTGCGGAAAGCGTTTCAGAAGACTAATTTGACTAGATATTGCCTTAGTTATCGTAAACGGTGGGCGGGTAGGAAATGTTATGCTCAGAAGGTTTCAATGTATTGAAATGCGATACATGGCTCGCTCACGTCATGAAACAAGCGGAAACTGTAGAAATAAAAAACAAGAGCATCAATGATGCAGTATCTCAATACTGGAAGTTCTAATTTCGATTCCTAGTTTCATATCTTTGCTCTGTCTCTACAATTATTAATATCAATATATATAATATTTTTGGTCATATAGTTTGACGTCAATGACAACAGTCAAATAAGAAGAGGCGAACAACTCGACCATATTCTTGATGCCCACCTTGAGAAAGCTAGGCCTATCGACCTACTGTACGTTACTGTAGACTGTAGTGGTGACTACCATCAAAACTGTGTATACTTCCAAGTATCAAAACAACCCACGTTTTTCCTTCTCAATAATTTTGACATGAAGATTTCGTGGATTTATGACTTGGAAAAAATAATGTACAAGTAGATTACAAGTTTTTAATTGAAAGTGATGGGTGGCCTCCTCCTCTCCTTATAGCCACCCCAGTTCCTCTCCATTTTAGTATTTTCTTTTAATTCTTTGAATATTTGATGTCAAACATCACAGGTTCAAAAGAAAGCTAAACATACTTCTTATAATCTTATAGTTAAACATCTTATATCCTTATAAATAACCCATAACCTTATCCAATTTTTATAGTCTTATAAAAGTTGTGATGCTATGGCTGGCTCCTCTTTTATACATACTCCAGTGAAAATAAAATGTGATAGATTATAATTTTTGTTCTTAATTCTTTTCTTTTTTGGGGGGGGGGGGGGTTAAAGAAATATACCAAACAAGCTGTTAATTCATAATGATGCTTCATTCTAGAAATGCACAATATACACTCTATTCCAAATTAATAGTTGTTGTATTATACCATTCACATTATGTTAAATTTATGGAGTCACAGTTAAAATATAAGTTGGAAACTTAAGTTAAATTAAAACACACTGTAAGGCAATCGAACAAACTTACTGCACCCTGGCCCAAAACTGCCTGAACACCACCAGTACAATGCCAATGTGGCCATTACTAAATGAAAGTCTAATATAGGATGCACTACTGTAGGCCTAGCCTAAACTTGTAAACACAACAATGTGTATACGTAATTATACAAAAATAACTGATGGGCAATCAAACAAACTTATCATGACTCTTGCTCTGAAAAACTACCTGAACAACAGAACAATCCTTAAATTGATATTACTAAAACCATGGAGCTATAAACAGACGAAGTCCTAATATAAATTAAATGTAGTACGACAATGTGTATGAAATTAGTGTGCAATACACTACCAGTACCAGCAGCATATCTCACAACAGTATAGAAAATTGGTCGCGAGGGTGGCCATTTTCGTATATCTAACATGTAGCTGCCTTGAGTCATTGCCAATCTGCTACAAACCAGACTTGGAGGCGGGGCTTGAGTCATTGCCAATCTGCTACAAACCAAACTTGGAGGCGGGGCTTAATTATCAAAAACAAGGAAACAAACAAGTTTTGTAGCGTGTGCAAAAAAGCCTTGGTTCAACGGTTTTTCAGAGGGATTTGGCCAAATTTGGACATAAATCGGTGAAAAAGTCATGGAATGAGATACAATTCTGGAATAAAAAATAGTAACTTTTGTTGGCCTATATGATATATGCTTGCTCTGGAAATTTCAGAGAAAAAGAACTTTGTATGAAGACGCTGAAAATTTTTTAAGAGAAGAGAGAGTCCCACTTACTGTTACAATATCTCTATACATGTAATGTATTGAGATAAAAAATGACAAATGCCATGGGTGACAATTCATTCGATTTTTAGGTGTTGTAAATGTTTGCAAGCATTCGTGTTGCTTCTGTCGACAAGAGTGTACTGCAAAACGGATTTTTTTAACAGAAAATGTCAGGGTTTATATCTTTTTTAAGACTTCGGTATTAGCTATTTAAATGTAAATACATATGAATATCAGTAAGCTTATAATAGACCGACGTGGTTAACGCATTCATATCCAACTTAACCAGTTCATCCAAACACGATATTTAGTGTTTACAGACTAACTCTTACAAATTAATGTGTCCCATGTAGTATGAAAGGTTTATAATAAATTATTTAGATCAACACACCATAAAAATGCCACTTCACGACCGGTTTCGCGTGGGCCTCATCAGGCGAAATTATGAATCAAAACGGGGATCTTCGTGTCACAGAATTTGTCAGCCCTGCACAGTGATTCTACTGGTGGGAATGCGTATTCGTGGCTCTGTATTACTGTCAATAACAGCGTATTACGTACGTAACACGATTTTACACAGTGCAATACTGTTGCTTTGAAATTACACAAATGTACCACTTTTAGAGGCAAGCCAAGTCACATCTAAGAAATAATTATGTTGCACATGGTATGGCAGATATGTAATACATTTCCAAAGGTTTACATAAAAGTTAACACTATATAGGCATGTGCAGTTGTGTAACCTTAGACCAGTGCTCTTCTGCACACATGTTAATTTGTAAAGCTCAGGAAGTCGCATTCATTGTCAGCGGTATGTGGTTTCGTTAAGTTTGTGAGTTTTGTAACAGCTTAAACTGTTGTTGCATTTCACAGTATGACGTCGTGAGTTACCTCCGGCGTTGGCCTTGACTATGTCACTTTGTATTTTACCATGTTTCTCTATCTGTACAGTGTATTTGTATTACTGAGTTTGAAAATACTTGTCGAAGTGAACCAGGGACGTAGCCAGGGGTAGCTGGGGGAGCGGCTGCTCGACCCCCTTTCAGTGTCGATTTTTTTTAAACTGTTGTTTTATTAGCATTGTATTTTGTGAGTGCTCTTTTGATCTTGAATACTCGTCAGCTCCGTTAAATCGATTATAATCGTAGTAACATTCACGCCTACTGATTCAGCTACTTACTTAGTTGACAGATGCAATTAGGCAAATTTAGCCTATAGCCTATAACAAGCCTACAGTTGGCCACTGGCGTATTAATACATATTGCCTACCTAACCGCACTCGATGGAGTGCCACGAACCGTATGCACAGCGACATCGACAACGTTCGTTCTCATCCTTTCTATGATTCGTCCTGCACGAACAGCATGTTCTGAAGCTAAGCTAGCAATCGTACGTGATACGCGCTTCCTATAAATAATTATAACATGCTAATACACTGCGATAACGATATTAGTTTTAAGGCCACTGCAATCTGGCTGTCTTACAAAATATGAAAGTTTCATATTGTCCATCAGTTAAGTTCGTCAATGTATTAACGTCCAAACATTGGACAATAAACAAGGATCATCCTACTGGAAAAATTGTAAAAGAGCACTATGTTTGTCTTAATGATATAATATGTAAAAGAACATGTAAAAGAATTCAAACAGGAAACAAAATCTGCTGATAACATGATATCATATGATAATGATCAAACTGGCAAAACATTGCACCAGATCGCATCTAAGGACCTTCAATTGTTTAAAAAATCTCAAAGGGGAGGGGTACACCCCTACCCTTAGAACCCTCCCCAAAATCAATCGCAAAATGTCCCCCCCCCCCTTTCAAATTCCTGGCTACGTCGCTGAAGTGAACAATATTTAATATTTCGTTCCTTTTCCTTAGCTTAAATGTACAACATATAATTTACGCTTAAAACACTACGTACCACAACTGTCCGCAGGATAACGGCTTCCCATACAGTACGACTACTGGCAATTGCATTAACGTCCAATGAGTTTGACCTTAAATGCATGATATAACGTAACCCAGGCAATAACTGCTACGGTACTAATCCGTTTGAAGTTTCAAGCAGTGAATAATGAAGTGAATAAACCCGTCTAAAAGAATATAACCTATATGAAAGATCGCGTAAAAAGAATAATTTGGTTGGCTGCTTCCAATGAAAGAAGCTGTAGCCTTCTACCAGAATGCATATCGCACCATCGTAAGATAACGTAAATAAACAGACAATGTACATTTGATTATGTTTGTGTTGCATTACTGAGTATCATAATAGGTCCATATAGATGACATATAGCTAGCAAGAGTTCCTTTAAAGTTGAGCGGCGTATAGACTATGGTTTTACATAGACCACTCAATTGACATAAAGGTTGTAGAGAGGTCATTTCATGAACTCGTTTTTTTTCTACGGTGGATGAGCATTGTCCATTTTAGTCAATGGTGTAACTTATCCATATGACTGTTAAGCCTTTGATAAGGAAGAGTAGACCGCAGGGGCGCACATTCACAAATTTAACAAGCCTGGGTGTGTGTGTATATATATATATATATACAGTATATATATATATATATATATATATATATATATATATATGCGATTGAAACAACAGAAGTTTGAATAAGGTGACGGCGTGTGATGGATGTTGTTCTGCTGCTGAGCGACAGAAGCAGTTTTGCTACATCTAAAAGCTGCTTTTCTTTCCAGTAACATTACTGCACCCACTTATAGCCCATTTGGAGAGGCAGTTTTCTAGAGAGTAGTTAAAAATACCACAAATGATAGAAACTACAGAATTAAAGTAGAAACTTGCATTAGTTATGTAGTAATACACACTGGCCGTTGTATTGGTCACGCCAATGACGTTTTGTTTTGTCCAACAAATGTTTGGGTTCATGTCCTCAGTGGATTTGGATTTTTAAAATTGGCAAAGATTCCTCCTCAAATGATCAAGAGTGTCTATCAACTAAATTGTCGAATTATTGTATTATGTGATTTTGCAAGGCGTATGGAATACTATAGCATATTATAATTAAATATTTTGATTCGTTTGTGTTTTATGTTTCATGAATTAAGTTACAGTCATGATAGCACACAAGGAAAAAGATAGTACAAGTCAACAACTATGATGGCTAGTAGGGTATACCACTTGCGATCTTCTATCTCAGCTATATAGCGACCTCGGAAAGTTTGTCAGTAGAGTAGTTAACTGTGGTACGACATCACCAAGATCTTGGTAGTAGCTGCCAACTTGCACAATACATCTTATTGCTTTGCGCACCATAAAACTCTTACAACTAGAAGATGAACAATTTTGCCATGATGGTACACACGAGACTTGTATAACTGCTTATCGTTTAGTGATAGCGCTATTATAACTAACGAATTTCTAATTTACCTTTAATTTTCACCTGCAGTCTTCAAGGAAAAGCAATTGAAAAATTGAAAAAACCTGTATGAAACATATTTGGAAATTATGCCAAACGTGTCGTGTTATTACATTGAACGCGATTATGGTTGGTTTCTGCTAGTACTCAAATAATTTATTCTGGAAATATAACTGAATATGATTTTTTTTTATTGAACAGACATCTTGTGAAAACACGAAATAAATATTAATTCTATATGATGCTGGCATATTTTACTGATATTTTTGACACTACATACATTTAAAATCTGAAAACTCTTTACATGATCTGTACTGAAAGGGAGCCCTGAAGCATCATTTAACCATAGACCCGGGCATATACGCAGGAGGAAGGCGGAAGTTTATGGTTTGATGAATCTTTGTTTACAAATTAGTGTCGTAAGTATACTTACAATCCTCACCTGGAAAAGGTAAAAATGAGTGCATGTGCATGTTCTTGTATTGGTTTAGGTAAATCATTGTGGAGCAATTTTAGAAAAGCTTTTTCCGTAGAGGTGGAAAGAATCCTCCGTCTACCAGCTCTGGAATTCTTTTTAAACAGCATTCGAGAGAGAGAGAGCATATCTCAACATCACCTCATTGTACATCGGGCGCTGGTGCGACGAGTGTGACGACATTAGCAAGTGACTGACAATGCAGGAATATTTAATATGCTTGAATCTTCTGGCGTTTCCGTTTACGCCAGTAACAGGCTGAAAAGGAGGAGGGAGACGATTCTACAAGGTCTGGAGGACTGGGCGGAAGATAACCTCCATAATCAATGTAATAACTTCCAGCAACAGCTGCGACGCCCAAGCAAATACCCGATGTACGAGTTTGACGTGGTAATAAGACACTGGGCGACCACCCAGAGGCAGAATAGTTTATGAGTTTTACTTAATCTTAGGTTAGTTAGTTTCTGAACAGTTTGTACAATTTTTAATTATTGTACCTTTAACTACAGTTGGCCTAACGGACGGTGCGAAATCAGAAAGTGTTTTTTGCTGTTATTTTATTAACTTTTGTTTCTAATTTATTGTATTTTTATTGTTAACTTTATTTAAATACTCCTTTTTTCATTCAAATATCTATCCTTTCTTTTCTTTTCAGACTTATCGAGACGACGGAGAATGAAAAAAAAACTAACAAACAAACTTAGTGTTGTGAAAAATGAAGGCTTCAGCTATCTTATCTTTGTGGTTAATGATTCTTTGAACATATCCCTTCACTAAATTAAAAAAGAAAAGAAAAAGAAAACTGTCTTCCAGTAGTCTCATCTATATTCATCAACACTTACTAATCCTAAAACAAAAGACCAAATACCAAATACTCTCCTCCAGTATTTGACCTCACTCATCAATATCCATCGACACATAATCCTTCTACAAAAGAATAGCATTCAAATAAAGTAAACTGTTCTCAGGTATTTCACCTCCCTCACAATATTCATATTAATCATTAAAGAAGCGAATTAAATACAACAAAATAATTAAATCCCTAAACAATATTGTGCTGTCCTCGCGCTAATAAACTGAGGGCGCTATACAGCCAGACAACCATTTCCCCTCAAGCCCCAAAATAAAGATAAACCGTGACAAGATCATGGACATTTGACAGCAGTTTAATTTGAATATACGTTGGTGAATGAGTGAGTAGACGGTAAAACTGAAAGAAACAAAAGAAAAAACTATGTCTAAATAACAAGGTGAGAATAATGAACATGTTATAAAAACAAGGCTAGATAACATATGCCACAAGAAGGTGACATTCCTGACTAAAGATAAAGTGAAATTAACATAGGCAAGGTGAACAAATACTGTATGTCTGACTTGTGGTTTTCCGAAAACTGTACACTATATATACTACAATGACAACGTAGGGAACACATAATACGTAACTGAAAACAATGAGTAAACAATGGTCTAACCGAAACTCCATACAACCAAAATCCTAGCTACACGTACCCTGTACGCACACCATGCAAATAACAAAGATAACATAACCCGTAAATAGAAGCCCAAGGGTAACGAAACATACTGAATGCGTTGAGGTAATAGAATACTCAAGAATAGATGTGAAGTACACGCAGTAATAAAATAGATACCAAAATTTACTACAATAGACAACCTAGTATGACTGCTATAAAAACCCTAACAATCAGGTAACATGTGAGCCCAAGTACGCAAATCTCTCGAACCGTAAGCAACAATGTAATATAGAAACGTAGTGGAATTGGTCTACGGTAATACATAATGGAGAATAGAAAACATTAGGGCACCTCACAAAACACAGCAGAAACTGGCCAATAACAACTTAGATTTACAATTTTGTGATCCTAAATGGCAGTAAATAATACAACAAATACTTACAGACTATCCCACTCCAAGGATAGAAACTATGAGTATAGATTAAGGTTATTATGACTGCATCTAAAACAAGCGATGCTTCTGAGATTAACGTGAGAATTGTAAACAAAACGATTTCTGAGCGTCCACAAGAAAAGGGTGGCGCTATACTAAAAAGAAAACATGAATAGGAATAAAATCAAAAACACAACACTCCCCGCCTGGTATATATAAATATACCAAACCTCAAAAAAAAACAACAACAACAATCTAAGAAGACCATATAAAGAACAAGTGTCAAAAGAACAGTTCAAGTATCAGAAAGAAGCAATATGACTTGGGTAATAGGCCTTAAGAACACCTTGGCTTTTCCATCCTTGGCAACTCTAACATCAATCTTTCGGACGCTTCCATCAGCATCAGGGTAAACTTTGTCTATGATTCCGAGTGGCCACTCGTTGCGACTGACTTGGTTATCCTTCAACAGGACTACGTTTCCAATTTTGAGATTTGGTCTTCGATCAACCCATTTCTTGCGTTCTTGGAAGGAACTCAAATAATCACGACGCCAGCGTTTCCAAAAGGTTTCGGCAAGACATTGAACTTGTTTCCAATGCTTCTTATGTAGTGTAGGGGTATCAAAGTTCCCAGCAGGAGCACTGGTAGCGTCCACCTTTTGAGTGAGTAACATTGCTGGGGTAAGAACTGTAGGCTGGTCGGGGTCACATGACACTGGTACAAGGGGTCTTGCGTTCATGATTGCCATTACTTCAGCTAGAAAGGTACACAAAATCTCATGGGTAAGACGGGTGTGTTTAGATTGCAATAGCATTGCATTGAGTATCTTCCGAGCTATACCAATCATCCTTTCCCAAGAACCACCCATATGAGAAGAATGCGGAGGATTGAACAACCAAACACATCCTTTCTCTAGGAGATGCTTTCGGAGCTCTCTGGTCTCAGCAATGATGCCTAACTCCTTACATGCGCCAACAAAGTTAGTTCCCCTATCAGAACGTAGAACTCTTGCAGGGCCACGAATGGCAAAAAACCTCCGGAGAGCATTTATGAAGCTCGATGCTGAAAGGGACTCAATGACTTCCAAGTGCACTGCCCTTGTATACATACATGAAAATATGACTGCCCACCGTTTGTTATTAGCACTAGCACCTCTGGTTCTACGTGCCAAGACTTGCCATGGGCCGAAGACATCAACGCCGACACTGGTAAAAGGTGGTTCACATGTGACTCTATCAGCTGGTAGGTCAGCCATCAGTTGAAACTCTTCTTTGCCTCTTAGTTTCTTACAAGTGACACATACCTTGATCACATTGCAGGTACGGCGCTTGCCTCCGACAACCCAAAACCCTGCAGCTCGGATGGCTCCCTCAGTTATATGTCTACCTTGGTGGGCCACGGATTCATGATAGTGTCTGATGATAATCGTAGAAACATGTCCAGGAGGAACAATGACTGGATGCTTCTCTTCTTGGGTGAGGTCTGCGTCAGACAAACGTCCACCAACTCTTAACAGACCGTGCTTATCAACCTGTGGATTTAGCCTTCTGAGTGAGCTTCCTTTAAGTAAGGCTCGTCCACGTTTAATGCAGTCCAATTCCTCCTTATAAGCATCTTGTTGGATGGAACGGAGGACTGTAATTCTAGCTTGTGAAAATTCATCAACTCCGCAGGAGGTGTGGGAGCATTTCCAAGTTCCTTTACCAGGCTTACCAGGAATCTTCTTGAAAGACTTTGCTATCTGCAAAAGTTTGCCGACAGCGTTAAGTAAGGCTTTCCAATTTGAAAAACGTTCAAAGCGATGAGCACCTAAATCAACATTTGAAGCTTTTGTTAGCATGGTAGTGACGACAGGTCGAACTTCAGAATCTGCTTCAGGTTGCACAAGGTCATAGTTGTTCACTTCAAGCAGTTCTTGGCGGGACAGAAACTCCGGGCCTGTAAACCACATACTGTCTTGAAGCTCATGTGCTGCAATGGATCTAGAGGCCAAGTCTGCGGGATTTTGCTTGGTAGCAACGTAACACAACTGTTCTGGACGTGTCGACTGTCTGATGCGATTTACTCTGTTTGATACGTAGACGTAGAATCGTCTGGTAGTGTTGTTAATGTAACCAAGGACGATCTTACTGTCTGTGAAGAACCTTACAGTATCTATTTCTAGATCAATTTCATCCTTGATGTACTCATACAACTCCACTGCCAAAACTGCAGCGCATAACTCTAGTCGAGGAATTGTGTGGGCTGGTTTTGGTGCTAACTTCGCTTTTCCCAACAAGAATCCAACTTGGTAATTTCCTTCTTCGTTGACGACTCTGATGTAGGCCACTGCTCCAATGGCAAATGTAGAAGCATCAGAAAAGATACACAATTCCTTCTTTTTAGTCAACGACAATGACGATTGGATGATGCACCGGGGAACATGCACATCTTCTAACAACTTCAAGGATTCCTTCCATTTAGTCCATTCAACTTCTCCTTCAAAACTGAGAGGCTCGTCCCAGTCGTTGATCTCAGAACTAAGTTCTCTCAATAGGGCCTTTCCTTTTATAGTTATCGGAGCTGTCAAACCAAGGGGGTCATACAAACTGTTGACGACAGATAAAACACCTCTCTTTGTGAATGCTTTGTCTTCTGAAGAAACACTGAATGTGAATGTATCAGTATCCAGGTCCCACAGCATGCCTAAACTTCGCTGAATCGGGAGTGGATCTGAGGATAGATCTAGATCCTTTATGCCTTTGGCTCTGTCATCTACATCAAATGCCTTTACCACTTCTCCGCTGTTTGAAGCTATTTTATGGAGGTTAATGTTTGACTCAGCTAGCATTGCTCTTGTTCTTTTCAGAAGGTCAATGGCTCCTTGAGGTGTGGGGGATGAAGAGAGGCCATCATCAACATAGAAATTTCTTTCAACATATTGTTTAGCATCACTTCCATGGATTTTTTCTCCTTTTTGAGCTGCTCTCCTTAAGCAGTAAGTGGCGACTGATGGGGAAGGACTATTTCCAAAAACATGTACCTTCATACGATACTCACAGATTTCCTTTGTCATGTCGTTGTCCTTGAACCACAGGAACCTGAGAAAATCTCTGTGATCTTCCTCAACTAGAAAGTTATAAAACATCTGCTGTATGTCGGCTGAAAAGGCTATGGGATCCTTCCTGAAACGCATTAGCACACCCAAAAGTGGGTTGTTCAGATCTGGACCGCTTAGTAGCACACTGTTCAACGAAATGTCTTCAAATTCTGCTGAGGAATCAAACACGACACGAATCTGGTCAGGCTTTTGTGGGTGATGCACCCCGAATATGGGGAGATACCAACATTCTTTCCCATGTTCTAATGGCGGGGCAGGTTCGGCATGATCATTGTCCAACATTTTTTGAACAAATTCAGCAAACTGATTCTTCCTGGTGGAATCCTTCTCCAATGACTTGCGCAGAGAGTACAAGCGCTTCTGTGCTTGTATCCGGTTATTTGGTAGGCGCCTCCTCTCAGGGCGGAAAGGTAATGGTGCCACCCAACTTCCATTTTCATCTTGATGGACATGTCTATCCATTATGTCCAGAAAAATGTTATCTTCTATAGAAAGGGCTTCTTTTTCATCCTCATTTGTTTTGTCAAATACTGTTGTACCAAACTGAACCTTCCCTGTAGATCCCTTGTTACTGGTGATGTTTAAGCCACTCTTCTGACTCTTGTCAATTCTCTCTTTCACTTGAATCATGTTGGAACAAGGTTCCATGAGAGAGGTACGCCCATTACTGTAAACACTGGTTTTGAAGACGTTGTGGTGTTTCGGTTGGTGGGATGTGCCCAAACACACTTCTCCAACAATAACCCATCCCAAGTCTAGTCGCTGGGCATACGGAGCATCATGAGGGCCGTTGATGTGTTCCCGCACCTTGTGGGCCCTCAAGACATCTCTTCCGAGCAGTAACAAAATCTGCACTTGCGGGTCAACTGGAGGTATCTTGTTTGCAATGGGCTTCAAGTGGGAAAAATGATTTGCAATATCTGGTGTTGGGATTTCCTGTCTGTCATCTGGGATCATTTCACACTCTATCAGCGCTGGCAAGTGAAATTTGACTTTGTCATCAATGGAACTTATCATCAGGTTGTTAGCTCTCCTCCCAGCTGTCTCCATAATACCTGAACAAGTCCTCAGTGTGTAAGGGGTAGTGGTAGATGTTATGCCAAGTGCATCAAATAGTTGTGGTTTAGCCAGGGACCTGTTACTCTGCTCGTCCAATACAGCATAAACCTTGATTGCTTCATGTTCCTTCCTCTGTGTATACACCTTGACTTGGCATACCTTCGAACAAGAGCGTCCACCTAAATTATCCCCACAAATTTCAGTGCACTTAGAGGTAACAGACGAAGAGTTCTGCTCCCCACCATTATCTCCCTTAGTAACTTGTGTATCACGAAAAAATGCTTGATCAACATGGAGGGCGGTGTTGTGTCTCACACTTCCACATTCAGCACACTTCACCGATACTTTGCAATTTCTAGCAACATGATCACTTGTCGCCATACATCTGAAACAAAGTCTGTTTTCCATGAGGCAAGCTTTTCTCTCTTCCAATGGCATCGACAGAAATGCTCGACATTTGAGCAAAGGGTGTGGCTTTTTGTGAATAGGGCATTGTCCACTTGCTGGAGAACTTTCAATCATACCAGTGATGTGTGTCTTCACTCTTTCTGGATACGCAAACCTTCCTGCTGAGCTGTTTACCTCGAAACTAGGATCGTTGAGAATTTTTGCTTCCTGTCGTACAAATCTGGAAAACACAGAAAATGGTGGGAACGTCACATTGTAGTCTTCCTTATACCTAGCTCCCTTTGAACGCCATTTATCTTGAAGTCCTGGTGGGAGCTTTTCCACTATTCGTTTCACCCCACCGGCCGAGTCAAGGTAACTGAGACCAGGGAGAGTTCCGTCTCTCATAGCACACTCCAGTTCTAACAACACATCACCTAACTCTCTGATTTTTGTGTTATCCTTGGTGTTCATCTTTGGGAAATCATCAACTTTCCTCAACAATGCTTGCTCCACTACTTCTGGAGCTCCATAACACTCATCCAGGCGTTGCCATACCATATCCAATCCCACTTGTGGGTTAGTAACCTGAGCTGAGCGTAATCTTTTGGCATGTAGTGACGACTTTCCACCTAGCCACTTTATCAACAGGTCAAGTTCTTCCCTGGGTAACAAATTAAGATCCCTAATCACATCTCTAAATGATGCCTTCCATGCTCTGTAATTTTCTGGTTTCTCGTCAAATATAATAAGCCTGGAACTCACCAAGTCTTTTCGAATAAGATACTTAGCAAGGTCTTCAGTCTCTTGCCGGTAATTTGCTCTTGTCTGAGTGATGATAGGATTTCTTGAAGCTGCCTGATCACTAAAATGGTGTTGAATATAATCACTGGTTCGTTGATTGGAATTTACTTCGTGAATATCTGCATCACGTAATTCGTCATGGCTTCCTAATGATTGATCTTCATCATACACTGCGGCTTCAGCTGTAGCAGCAGCAGCTACCTTTTCACTTTGCAGAATTAGCATATCAGCGTCCAGTGCTGCCTTTTGTCTCAACAGTTCAGCCTCTTTGTTTGCATATGCGAGCAATGCCCGAGCCGATTCAACCTTAGCCCGTGCCTTCATTGCTGCTGAACTCGTGGAGGATCCATATATGCTAGAGCTTTTGGTGGATTTTGACTTAACAGATTTTGTGTCAACGTTGGCTGAATCACGATGTTGCCTTGTACTGCTGTCGTGATCCATTGTTTTACTTCGGTCTGTTTCCTTACCCGTTGCTTCGCTGGGTTCTTTCTCAACACGGAAATGTCTTCCTGATCGTGTACTCATTGCTATGCCTTGATTCAGTCTTTTTACTGTGCTGTCCTCGCGCTAATAAACTGAGGGCGCTATACAGCCAGACAACCATTTCCCCTCAAGCCCCAAAATAAAGATAAACCGTGACAAGATCATGGACATTTGACAGCAGTTTAATTTGAATATACGTTGGTGAATGAGTGAGTAGACGGTAAAACTGAAAGAAACAAAAGAAAAAACTATGTCTAAATAACAAGGTGAGAATAATGAACATGTTATAAAAACAAGGCTAGATAACATATGCCACAAGAAGGTGACATTCCTGACTAAAGATAAAGTGAAATTAACATAGGCAAGGTGAACAAATACTGTATGTCTGACTTGTGGTTTTCCGAAAACTGTACACTATATATACTACAATGACAACGTAGGGAACACATAATACGTAACTGAAAACAATGAGTAAACAATGGTCTAACCGAAACTCCATACAACCAAAATCCTAGCTACACGTACCCTGTACGCACACCATGCAAATAACAAAGATAACATAACCCGTAAATAGAAGCCCAAGGGTAACGAAACATACTGAATGCGTTGAGGTAATAGAATACTCAAGAATAGATGTGAAGTACACGCAGTAATAAAATAGATACCAAAATTTACTACAATAGACAACCTAGTATGACTGCTATAAAAACCCTAACAATCAGGTAACATGTGAGCCCAAGTACGCAAATCTCTCGAACCGTAAGCAACAATGTAATATAGAAACGTAGTGGAATTGGTCTACGGTAATACATAATGGAGAATAGAAAACATTAGGGCACCTCACAAAACACAGCAGAAACTGGCCAATAACAACTTAGATTTACAATTTTGTGATCCTAAATGGCAGTAAATAATACAACAAATACTTACAGACTATCCCACTCCAAGGATAGAAACTATGAGTATAGATTAAGGTTATTATGACTGCATCTAAAACAAGCGATGCTTCTGAGATTAACGTGAGAATTGTAAACAAAACGATTTCTGAGCGTCCACAAGAAAAGGGTGGCGCTATACTAAAAAGAAAACATGAATAGGAATAAAATCAAAAACACAACAAATATACTCATATTTGCAAAACAAGACGGTCGTAATGCTACTAATACCAGATTGAAATATACTAAAAGAATTTGCTCAGCTCTTTTCCTGAAACAGTCTAGTAGAATAAACGACATACGTCTACTTTTGGAGTGGAATTTAAGTGTCAGAACATTTTATAGTGAAACTTTGCATTAGTCCTTTCAATGTCTTTGAATAGCTACAACTACTCTATCAATGTCAAGAAGCCAAGCATTTCCAAGTCAAGTCACAAGTCATTTTATCTGCAAGTCAGAGCTCGCGTCTTGTGAAGTCACAAGTAATATATCATCAAGTTAAGTCACAGGTCATTTACCAAGTAATTAATTCGAGTCAACAACGCTGCTAGTCTCCATTTTAGTATACAAATATTTAAATATGGTATAAGTAGCGCACATACATTTAATATATACACCCTAATACTTTATGTAATCATGAAATCTAAAGTCTCATTGTTAACTGAAAACAAGATTATGACAATATTATTTCATTTGCGTCGATTTGAATGCAGCGGTTGTTGTATCAATCATAGTATTTACGGAAACTATTGGTGTAAACAGATATCATAAGGAGTAAAAATATACTATATATATTCTTACTCATGAGACTTTTTCTTTCGAATGAACGTATATTTAGTAATTATAGAACAAGATATTACGATGTTTTTGTAACGGAAAATTTGCATTAGAGGTCTCCATTTGCTAAGCTCGTTACAATAGGTAGATTCAAAATAAACTTTAAACAATATTAGTTTTCAAGCTTTAATATCAAAGCAAACAAAAAACAATGAAATGAAGGTAAATGTAGTGGCCCATAACATACTACTTTGTTCCATTTTGTGTACGTTTTTGATAAATGTCTGAGTAGAATATATAAATTGATTGAAGTATGAAACTTCTCGTTAGTTTCAACTAAATGGTTAAGCAGTGAAGAACATGTCAGGCAAAGGGATTGCCTTGGTAGGTGGTCGGTGCTCTGGTGCTTTGGTGGCCGGTCGGTTGGCCGGATTTACCACCTCTTCATTTGCAGGTGGCATTACATCAGGTCGGTTTACATCCTAATTATCAATAAAAATGAGAAGAAATTCGTAATGAAATGTACATTTCGATCAAAACATGCACAATGATATCTAAAGAAATACGTTCTTAATTGCCTTCTGCTCCTTCGGTTTATAATAATATATATATATATATATATATATATATATATATATATATATATATATATATATATATATATATATATATATATATATATAATACTACAACTACTAATAGTATGCAACCTGTGTACACCTTACGTAAATTAACACTACATTTAATAACAATTACACCATAATGCTTAAGGCATGATAACATTCTGCTTGAATAGTAATGGTGCAGTATCGTCGGCTGAACAATTCTCTTTTCTTGTCACTACTTGGTGCAGTCAAGGGTTGCTAGATGATATGCTGGTGTCAATGCCATCTTTGCTGAACATCAGTACTAATTTTGCACACATCACCAGATTGAAATATCCTTAAATATTCTGACAAAGCTAAACTTTTTCCTGAATCACTCGTAGAATAAACAGCATGCGTCTTCTTTTTTCAGGGGGATATAAGCGTCTGTGTCTGAGCCTGAGAGAGATTGAGTCGTTCACTTACCACTCGATCGGATTTCTTCACACAACATTTAGTCATATCTCTGCACATTATACTTAACCCGATTATGCAGGCAAAACATCCACACGCCATTATTCCAGCGAGTACGAATAAACCAGCATCTGAATACTAAATGAGAAACAAATGGAAAGCTAGTATGTTTATTTTAGACGAGAACAATCAAGTTGCAGTATCCTTAGTTGAATTTAAAACCGAAAGAATCTATCATGCCATCAAAGTACATATGATTATCGCAGTACTGTACAAAAAAAATCATGACATTATGATAACAATTTCGCAATTGTTATGAACAATATTCATTCTCTCTGACTGTCCTTACCGAAGCTACAAATCTCGCGTGAAGAGCACATAAGACTACACTTGTAATTATCGCAATCGAGGCAAGGATTCGGAAACCTATAATCTGTAAGAAAGAGATAATGAAATCTCAAAACGTTGTAGTGCAAAGTTGACATAAAGTGTGCAATTAAAAGGGTAAATAAATGCAAAAAATAATATGATATGTTGTAGACGGTTAAAAACTACCAGTTCACTGCTGTCAGCCCGGGTTGTATATCTATGCAATGTTAACTTTTGAGAAATGCCACTATAAAATGGATGTTCCCGTGAGGAGCACTATACCACTTTTAGTTGAAAAATTCCATCGCCGTCTTGTTCTGAACTCTTAATGGGTTTGCTGGAACTGTAACTATTTAATTGGCTAAAACACTATTTACACGAGGAATTGGATTAACAGTATTGTAACGGCAAGTTAGTATTTACAGTTGTACGCTGTCCGGTACTGACTACTGTCAAAAGGTTATGAGGCGACGGGTCAGACGTAGTCATGCGTATCGAAGTATAGAGTATAGAGTAACATAGAACTTACAGAGTATAAGTTTCGCACTGGAGACCGGAAGATGCAACGACTGGTAATTATGTTTTCCTTATTTGGGTGGAGATAATATGTATTGTGTAACTATGTAAGAATCTCGATTAGTAACAGATATCATTGCAAAGGGCAATATGTGATGTAAATGTATAGGCCTCAATAGGTAGCAGCATTCGTATTTCTGCAAACTGTTTTCTTTGCATTGTTTACGCATTAGTGCAATCGTTTCACTGTTTTAGTATTGTATGAATATTTTCTACATAGTTCCGTCTATTTTGATAGCGTTTGATAGTTCATATTTGTATTTGTTTTTAGAGTGAACGACATTAAAGAGAAAGGGACAGTCAGTTCAAGCATTGTATTTTTGCGTTATCAGTGCGAAATGAGCCTACAAGTATGTTGTTTGTACTCATGAATGAAAAAGTGGTGTGGGGGACCTCCACCAGAAGAAGAAATGAAAAGTTAAGACTTCAAAAATGACTCCACTATGAGGCATGTTTGGACTAGCTCTACAGACAAGGAACTACTAGTGCACACCATGATGGGTGGTATTATTCTCCCCGAATTAATGTAAAATTCCCTCTCCCACCCTCACCTAACTAAACCATTTTTCTCAACCAGCTAATGGCCAGCTCTCACCCCTTTTCATACCCCACTGACAATAGGTTTAATCCATGACGAAAGTACTTTTCTACCCGAGAACCTTATATTGCGTGCGTTCTTTGTGGTATCTGGCTCTCTCCATTTATGCCACAAACACACATTCATAGCAGGAGACCATATAAGCTTATAACTGTGAACACGAATTGTATGATTCTCATATGAGTTCATATTCAAACGTATGATCTATATGCACCTTTCAAAGATATCTCTCTTACCACACATTTGTTATTTGTCTTGCCGCTAAGAACGCCGACACTTCCAGCAATAATAGCAATCTATATGGTAGAGAAAAAGTTTAAAAGAAAATAAATGTATTGTTAGCTGCTTACCTGCTTGATAGTGAAACGTAGCCAGTACTCTGTTAATGGCAGTTTTTACCCCCAATATCAACGTTACTCACCTACATGAGTTGCTTAATGGGTAAAAAGATCAAGTTGAGGACGATTTTACAAATTTCCCTGACAATTTTATTAGCTGTTTACCTTCAATTCTGTCAAGAGAACGTATCATTCCCGAATTCCGTAATTAGGTTGTTATGAATGATTTCGAGTTGGAAATATATGAAACATGTTAATGGATATATATATATATATATATATATATCTATATATATATCTATATACCCTGTGGATTTGAAGTGACATCATAGTTGAGGCTAATATTCCCTCACCCTCTGTGATATAACTAGTCAAAACTACCTTTCCCCGAATTTCCAGGAATTCTCTAATTAGTTTGTCACAACTACCTTGTTGTCGGCCATTATGTAACTAAGACGCTTCAAAGTACGTCAGCGATCTACATCGTAAGTTAAAGGCATTGAAAACTCGCCCCAAACAAAGTTAACTTTCCGTTGCTTGCAAATGACGTTTCCTTCTTGTCGCTACAAAATGCAGACAGTAATGTTTGATCTAGACCGGAGATGTCCACGCTGCTATGTACACTGTGCTGTGGGTATTGACCATAGCTGTATGTATTGACTGTACACTAGTGTCTAATTACCGACGTTAGCAAGCTGTGTGTGTATTTTCTAGGTTCGATGGTGGTGTTTAACACTTTTGTTACACCTCATTCGAAACTAGGTCAGATTACCAACATGAGACGTTTCTTTGTGTGCGAGTCTTCACACCCTTTGACCAATTCCCCTCTCTGCATATGCATTGTACACTTACTCGCGGAGATTGTTCGGAAATTGGTACAAAATTCCGAAGTACCAAGCATTTGGTTGTGCAAACAGGAGAGGGACGGAAGGAGCAGGGAAGGGAAAACGATATTATGTTGTACCTGACGGGAAAATTATTCCAGAGACAATAGTATGCACAAAAGGCACATAAGCACCAGGTTTGCCCCCTCCGTCGCAGAAGTGCAACTAGCGTCTGCAGTATTATCGAGTAACTGCCAGTGTCTGTTTAGAAAGCTCGAAGTTTCGTTTTCTCAATTCCTGCACTGTGTTTTCAAGCTCGAATAGCCAGCAGTCAAGTCCAAATGCATTCATGTTCTCACTTTTCAAAACTACCCGAGTCCGGGAAGCATTTCAGAAGAAACATTTGACTAGATATTGCCTTAGTTACCGTAAACGGCGAGTATGAATTGTTATTCTCGTGTTTCAATGTGTTGAAATGCGATATGTGGTAAAGAATTCTTCAATGAGAAATAAACCCTAGTGGTTTGAAGTATCCTCGTAGTAGAGACTAATATTTCCTCACCCTCTGTGATACAACTAGTCAAAACTACCTTCCTCCGAATTTCCAGGAATTCTCTAATTATTTTGTCATAATTACCATGTTGGCTGTCATTATGTAACGAGGACGAGTCAAAAATTACGCCAGCGAGAGACATCGTTAAGTTATACAATTCTCCTGTCTGTTGGAAATGTTTGCAAGCATTCGTGCTGCTTCTGTCGACAGGAGTGTACTGCAAAACGGACTTTTTTTGAGCAGAAAATGTCAGGGTTTATATCTCTTTTAAGACTTCGGTATTAGCTATTTAAATGTTAATACATATGAATATCTGTAAGCTTATAATATACTGACGTGGTTAACGCATTCATATCCAACTTAACCAGTTCATCCAAACACGATATTTGGTGTTTACAGACTAAATCTTACAAATTAATGTGTCCCATGTAGTATGAAAAATTTATACTAAATTATTTAGATCAACACACCATAAAAATGCCACTTCACGACCGGTTTCGCGTGGACCTCATCAGGCGAAATTATGAATCTAAACGGGGATCTTCGTGTCACAGAATTTGTCAGCCCTGCACAGTGATTCTACTGGTGGGAATGCGTATTCATATCTCTGTATTACTGTCAATAAGAGCGTATTACGTACGTAATACGATTTTACACAGTGCATTACTGTTGCTTTGAAATTACACAAATGTACCACTTTTAGAGGCAAGCCAAGTCACATCTAAGAAATAATTATGTTGCATATGGTATGGCAGATTTGTAATACATTTCCAAAGGTTTACATTAAAGTTAACACTATATAGGCATATTCCGTTGTGTAACCTTGGACCAGTGCTCTTCTGCACACATGCTAATTTGTAAAGCTCAGGACATCGCACTTATTGTCAGCGGTATGTGGTTTCCTTAAGTTTGTGAGTTTTGTAACAGTTTAAACTGCTGTTGCAATTCACAGTATGACGTCGTGAGTTTCCTCCGGCGTTGGCCTTGACTATGTCACTTTGTATTTTGCCATGTTTCTCTATCTGTATAGTGTATTTGGATTACTGAGTTTGAAAGTACTTGTCGAAGTGAACCAGGGACGTAGCCAGGGTGGAGCAGGGGGAGCGGCTGCTCGACACCCTTTCAGTGTCGATTTTTTTAAACTGTTGTTTTATTAGCATTGTATTTTGTGAGTGCTCTTTTGATCTTGAATACTCGACAGCTCTGTAAAATCGATTATAATCGTAGTAACATTCAGGCCTACTGATTCAGCTACTTACTTAGTTGACAGATGCAATTAGGCAAATTTAGCCTATAGCCTGTAACAAGCCTACAGTTGGCCACTGGCGTATTAATACATATTGCCTACCTAACCGCACTCGATGGAGTGCCACGAACCGTATGCACAACGACATCGACAACGTTCGTTCTCATCCTTTCTATGATTCGTCCTGCACGAACAGCATGTTCTGAAGCTAAGCTAGCAATCGCACGTGATACGTGCTTCCTATAAATAGTTATAACATGCTAATACACTGCGATAACGATATTTGTTTTAAGGTTACTGCAAATCTGGCTGTCTTACAAAATATGAAAGTTTTATATTGTCCATCATTTAAGTTCGTCAAATGTATTAACGTCCAAGCATTGGACAATAAACAAGGATCATCCTACTGGAAAAATTGTGAAAGAGAACTATGTTTGTCTCTATGATACAATATGTAAAAGAACATGTAAAAGAATTCAAACAGGAAACAAAATCTGCTGATAATATGATATCATACGACAATGATCCAACTAGCAAAACATTGCACCAGATCGCATCTAAGGACCTTCAATTGTTTAAAAAATCTCAAAGGGTAGGGGTACACCCCTACCCTTAGACCCTCCCCAAAATCAATCGCAAAATGTCCCCCCTTTCAAATTCCTGGCTACGTCGCTGAAGTGAACAATATTTAATATTTCGTTCCTTTTCCTTAGCTTAAATGAGCAACATAATTTACGCTTAAAACACTACATACCACAACTGTCCGCAGGATATCGGTTTCCCATACGACTACTGGCAATTGCATTAACGTCCAATGAGTTTGATCTTAAATGCATGATATAACGTTACCCACGCAATAACTGCAACTAATCCATTTGCAGTTTCAAGCAGTGAATAAACAATTGCAAAAACCCGTCTAAAAGAATATAACCTATATGAAAGATCCCGTAAGAAAGAATAATTTGGTTGGCTGCTTCCAATGAAAGAAGCTGTAGCCTTCTACCAGAATGCATATCGCACCAACGTAAATAAACAGACAATGTACATTTGATTATGTTTGTGTTGCATTACTGAGTATCATAATAGGTCCATATAGATGACATATAGCTAGCAAGAGTTCCTTCAAAGTTGAGCGGCGTATAGACTATGGTTTTTTATAGACCACTCAATTGACATAAAGGTTGTAGAGAGGTCATTTCATGAACTCGTTTTTTTTCCTATGGTGGATGAGCATTGTCCATTTAAGACAATGGTGTTACTTATCCACCTCATATGACTATTATGCCTTTGATAAAGAAGAGTAGAAGGGCGCACATTCACAAATTTAAAAAGCCTAGTTATTGTGCTATTTCGAAACCGAGTCCAGATTGACTGAGCGATGTTTCGGAAATTTAACCAACAAAAAGGCAATTTGATTTATAATTAGAACGGTGTTTAATTGTTACTGGGGGTGGGGTGGGGTGGGAAGGTTAAAGGGGTGGAGAGTATGAGGGTAGGGCAGTAAGGGTACTTTCTACTCCTAATCAGGGTCCTTCATGCATGAATTTTAAGTGAATATCTTTCATTATCCATATATTTCTGTTTGTTACCAATATTACAAAGTTCCTTTGAAATCATTGATAATTAAGTGGCTCTGTTCATAATTTCTTGAATAGCTGTCTGCAAGAAATAGGTCATAGTAACCTCTTTCTATGGATCCTCTCTGGAACATTTTGAAAACTCAAAAAAAAAAGTTGGAAAAATGGAAGGTGCAAGCAGTAACTTATTTTCAAAGTAGGCTGAAATTTTAACAGGTGTGTCCTGCAAATAAAAATCTTAAAGATGTTTACTCACGATTTCAAACGGTTTAAATTAACAAGAACAGAATGATGTCCAATTGAAAAAGTACATCAGGGGATTTTTTTTTCAAATGCCAAAATGTCTTCAAGGGAATGTGCCCCAGTGGTACTGCACCATGGAAATAGTTCGCTGGTTGACATCCCAAGGGAGATATTTTCTTGTCAGATCAGAAACATCAAGCTCTACCTCTGGACTTATGATAAATATGCCTAGATGTTCCTCATTTGTTATGATATCTGTCTTTAAGAGTGGAATATTAAGTGTTTATGGGGTTTCCAAAGGACCCTAATTGTCAGTGGTTAGTGGTAAGGTGAAGTCTCTAGCAGCTGGATATTTGAAGGAACAACGTAAACCAAAATTAAGAAATGGAATTTTTCTATATAATTTTGTGGAATGTATCTCAGAACCTTGGTGGAGTTGACTGGTCAAAGCCCAGGACGCCGTAGCAATTTTCGATATTTCTTGCTCTCTCGTAGCTAATGTAAAGTTCAATAAGAGCAGCAACGCTGCAGAGGCTCAGCTAATTAAGCGTGTATTTGAGAAATTTGTTTCGATTGGCAAGATTTCTGAGCATTTCATCCATTTGCGTGTCCGTAGAATATAAGACATAAGCGGGATAACGGTACCGTTTCCTTTCCGCCTATCTCATTTACCCTTGCCTTATGATCCTTGTTAGCATAGATAGTTTGTTATAATAATAGCAAGTTGTAAAACTTTTACTCGTGACTCCCTACAAACTCCACAGTAAAGACTCCCCTTGGTGAATACTTAGTCTTCAACATAGCATGAGTATAGTCCTAATCTTCCTCGTCGCCAACGAATCCTAAAAAGCTTTAAATCATCCCAAGGCCTTCGTTTCTTTAAGTATTTACAGTATCAATAGTGATTTTATCTATGATACCTTCAGATTGATATTCAATGTTTACAAATAATGATGATTTCTCCCATATTTATGCTTTTGTATCGATGTACATTGCTGACCAGGAGTTTCATTGTAACGGCGGAACATCAGTGTAGTGAACAGCTGGCCGATATGGGCGTTGTTTTGCTACATTGTTTAATTTTTAAAGAACAACCTTTTCGCACGCAACTATTATTGTAGAAGCGAGCAAACATGGGAATAAGTGGGAGAGGGGCTGGGTTAAGAATGGTTGGATTGTGAATGTTTAAAAAATATATATGTATATTTCGAATATATGGCGCTCTGTGCAACTGCGGTAGAAACAACAGAAGTTTGAATAAGGTGACGGCGTATGATGGATGTTGTTCTGCTGCTAAGCGACATAAGCAGTTTTGCTACATCTAAAAGCTGTTTCTCTCTCCAGTAACATTACTGCACCCACTTATAGCTCATTTTGAGAGACAGTTTTCTAGAGAGTAGATTAAAATGCCACAAATGATGGAAACTACAGAATTAAAGTAGAAACTTGCATTAGTTATGTAGTAATACACACTGGCCGTTGTATTGGTCACGCCGTCATATTTTTATTTGCTTTGTCGAACAAATGTTTGGGTTCATGTCCTCGGTGGATTTGGATTTTTAAAATTGGCCAAGATTCCTCCTCCAGTGTCTATCAACTAAATTGTCGAATTATTGTATTATGTGATTTTGCAAGCCGTATGGAATACTATAGCATATGATAATTAAATATTTTGATTTGTTTGAGTTTTATGTTTCATGAATTAAGTTACAGTCATGGTAGCACAATAGGGAAAAGATAGTACGAGTCATCAACTATGATGGCTAATAGGGTATACCGCTTGAGAGCTTCTATCTCAGCTATATAGCGACCTCGGAAAGTTTGTCAGTAAACTGTGGTACGACATCACCAGGATCTTTGTAGTAGCTGCCAACTCGCACAATATATCTTATTGCTTTGCGGATCATAAAACTCTTCCAACTAGAAGATGAAAATTTTTGCCGTGATGGTACACACGAGACTTGTATAACTGCTTATCGTTTAGTGATAACGCTATTAAATTGAATAGCATTGAATAGCATTGCGTAAACATCAGAGCGGAAAGATCTTTTCAACGGCTCTCGATTATTTACTTATTTTCTGTCTTTTGTGCATTTGTTTGGCCTCATTCTGAGGCATTTAACATTATCCCGTGAAACAGGAGGATTTTATTACGAATTTGGCATATCACATTGAAGTATTTGAACAAGTTTTTCAAACGATAGAAGTGCCAAGGCGCCACTTGGCGCCAGGCTATATCTCACAAAATGATTACCGGATCTGCGAAAATGCCGCCAAATATTTTCGTGTTGAAAACAAATAGTGTAAAGCTTGTTGATGCTAATTTTAATTCTAAGGATATATTGAAGTCTTTGGCATTGGATCTTAACGGTAAAAAACAAAGAAGATGCAGAACTTATTCAAGAAACTGGATTAAAAATAGGGAATGAGGTATGTGACAATCATGGGAGTGACCAAAACCACAATAACCGCAAGTGTTTTTGGAGTCCCAATGTACATTACCGATGATGAAATTTGGGAAGAATACGGATGTAGATTAAGATCCCTATGGGTACATACATATTACGAAGACTACCCCAACATAGAAAATGACATTAGATACGTTAGGCTCGAATTACCAAACAGTGTCAAGTATCTACCGTACGCAATCACTATAGAGGGAACTCACTTAAGATTAAAGCACAATGGACAATCACGGGTGTGTAATCTCTGCTTATCAGATGATCACATAATGAGAGAGTGCCCACAATACACGTGTAGAGAGTGCGGTCAACAAGGGCATTCAAGGAACCGTTGCCCTGAAATCCTTTGTTACAAATGCAACAAGCTGGGTCACACGAGTTATCACTGCGATGAAAAGGACGACACGGAAACAATTGATGAGGACACAGAAATCGAGAACCCAACTGACAAGCCAACGACTAATGAGGACACAGAGAAGCCAACGACTTATGAAGCTCAGGAAAGTGAATCGAGACCTGAGAATACTGGGGTATTAGCAACAGATAAAGACGAGGAATGTATATTAGTGACCTAAAAGAGAGTAGTCAGCAGCCTCCTGTAAACAAAACGGAGCTAAAAGAGAGAAGTCAGCAGTCTTCAGTAAAGAAAACAGACCAATACCACGGTATTGAACAGACCTAGGACCGAGTCAACAGTTATGGAAGGTAATGCTAACCTGACCCAGGCCCAACGTCACAACCACCAGGCGATATCATACAAGGGAAAGGGAACGATCAGAACACAAATAACATTTAAATTATCTTACCAAAATTCAAAGGATAAATTTCTTATCGACATGGTCTACAGACCACCTAATGGTTCTTTAGATGAGTTTAATGATAATCTGGAAAATATTTTCAATATCATATCGAATAAAAACTGTAAAACCTACAGAATGGGTGATTATAATATTTGATTTATCGAATGCAATCAAATCAACTACGTTTGTAAATATTCTCTATTCGAACGGATTCATCCCTACAATTACTGTTCCAACTCGTATTAGTAGTATTACTACAAGCCTGATAGATAACATCATTACAAATGATGACTCTACGATTACTTCAGGGGTTCTCATCACTGATATAAGTGACCAGTTTCCGATATTTCTGAAAGTGGGAGGGAAGAAAACAAGATCTAACAACACAATCTATATACGTAATTACATGACAACATAAACCGTTTTACTTCTGAAATGTGGGACACATCTTGGGATAATGTTTTAAACGAAAATGATGTCAATTCTGCTTATAATACTTTCTTTAATTATCTCAGTTCAACTTATCATAATTGTTTTCCTATTCGCCAAATCAATCAAAAACAGCTTCGTAGAAAGAGACACCCATGGATTACGAATGGTATTATGACTTCCATTAAAAGGAAGCACAAACTTTACAGACGTCAGTTGAAGTCTCCTAGAGTTACGAACAAGTCTATGTATACAACCTATCGCAATAAGCTTAAACAAGTAATTAGACTTTCGAAAAAGCTCTACTTTGACAATGAATTTAATGAGAGCAGAAATAACACAAACCATACATGGCGTACCATAAATGAAATGTTGCACAATAACATGAAAAAATCATCATATCCTGCTGTTTTCAAAGATGGTGACCAAGAAACCAGTGATGAAAATATCATTGCGAATAACTTCAACAATTTCTATGTAAATCTTGGACCATCGCTTGCTAGTAAAATAAATCACAAAGGTGAATCACAAAAAACCATCCATGATAATAATAGTCATTCAATATTCACATTCCCAGTCACAGAAGAAGAACTAATTAAAATCGCAACTTCCAACTTGAAACCCAATAAAGCAGCAGGATATGATGATTTCAAACCTGGTATTACAAAAAAATGTTATTCCTTTTACTGCTAAGCCATTGACCAATATATGTAATTTATCATTTAACGTATTCCCAGATGAACTTCAAATGACAAAGGTTATACCAATCTATAAAACAGGAGATTCAAATGTATATGAGAATTTCGACCGATTTCATTGCTTTTCTGTTTTTCTAAAATCATCGAAAGGCTTATGTCCAATCGCATATTTAATTTTCTTAACCAATATAATATTTTTTGTAAAGAACAGTACGGCTTTCGACCCGAACATTCTACTGAACTGGCTTTGGCAGATGCAGTTAACAGTTCACATACTAGTATAAATAATGGCAAAAATTGCATAAGTGTATTCCTCGACCTTTGACACGATCGATCATACCATCCTTATCAATAAATTATTTTCATACGGCATTAGAGGAACTACTCTCAACTGGCTTGAAAGCTATATTCCGAACAGATATCAGTATAACTTGTATAAAAACTCTAGATCCGATCTTGCTAAAATTCGTTGCGGCGTTCCACAGGGTTCAGTCTTAGGTCATTTGTTATTTATTCATGTCTCCAAACTAGCCAAAATCATTCTCTTTGCAGATGACACCGGTATTTTCTTCGAGAGCGACGACATAATCACATTATCTTCCAACGTCTCAATTGAATTAAATAAATTTTGTAATTGGTTTTCAGCCAATAAATTATCACTAAATGTACAAGAAAAGTAATTTAGTTGTCTTTTATACTCGTAATGCACTTATTTGGAATAAAGATATATGTATGGACGGGAAAATAATTGAGCAAGTTTTTACTACTAAAAAATTTAGGTGTAAATATTGATTGTAAACTTAGCTGGCGCAACCATATTTCAACTATATGCAGTATAATTGCACGGAATGTTGACATATTATATAAGTTGAAATGTTATCTATCGGAAAACATACTCAGAACACTATACTAGACCCTGATTGTCCCACATATCACTTATTGTTCCATTATCTGGTCTAGTACATACAACACCAACCTTAACAATCTTATAATTCTCCAAAAGGCAGCCATTCGCCTCATATCACACTCAGCCCTACGTGAGCACACCAGTCCCCTATTAAAGAAACTCAACTTACTAAAATTGCACGATCTCATTAAAGTTAAGCTTGCATTATTTGCCTACAAGACATGGAATGGATTACTACCAGCTGCCTTTGATTATTTTTTTAACCAGTAACAGAGATTAATCAAAGCACGAGGCATGCTAATCATGCCCACTATAATCTCTACAATACCACCTTTGGAACTTTAAGCCTTCAACACCGTGTAAGAAAACATGGAATCTTCTAACAACGGATTTAAAGAGTAAAAAGTCAGTCACATCCTTTAAGAAGTGGTTATGTAAGGAAATAATAGCTAGTTACTGACTACTACCAAATTATACCTGTATGTAATTACTATATATATATATTGAACATTTAAATTGTATTATATATATATATATATATATATATATATATATATATATATATATGTATTATATATATATATGTATTATATATATATATATAAATATATATATATATATATATATATATATATATATATATTTTCTTTCTTTTCTTTCTTCAAGGAGTCTTCCACATTGTTAAGCTTTTAAGCTTTATGGAAGACTTCCCACCACTTTGTACTTTTGTGGCAAAACAAAAAAATAAATAAAATATTAACCCACGAATTTATTTTTTACCTTTCATTTTAACATCCAGGAAAAGCAATTGAAAAATTGAAAACCTGTATGAAACATTCTGTAACAACTACTCGCCATGTACCTATGACATAGGAGCAGCGGGGTTAGGGGTGTTTACAATGACCCTCGTGGTCAGCTAGTATAGGGACGGAAGCTTAGAAATAAAAGAAACATACACAAATCAGTAAGCAGAAACATTTATATTAGGGTTACGACTGGCTTCTTTATTCAGTAGACATAGCAACCACTCCAAGACACATACAATCAAGGAACAGCGCTGGTCTACTATTAACTCTACTGTTTGTGTAGAAATCTACACATCAAGGAACAGCGCTGGTCTACTATTAACTCTACTGTTTGTGTAGAAATCTACACATCAAGGAACAGCGCTGGTCTACTATTAACTCTACTGTTTGTGTAGACTGTTTGTGTAGATATTGTGTACACTGTTTGTGTATTACATCATTAACACAAATAATAACAGTTGGAACTCAGTTTGTGTGGGTACAAATGCACTATAGCATTCCCACAACTTTAAACTGGTCAAATACGAAATACTTTCTCTTGTAGTTCGTAACGACTAACGACTATGAATAACTAGCAAAATTAATAAACTTAGACATATGCGCTGCCATTCCGATCCAGCGTCTTTTAGAACGTTCGGGCAACCATTGGATGGAGTACCCCGTCCCTAGGTAGTATGTACCAGCTTTTATATGGACGACCGGGGTCTACGAGTACTAACCGGCGTCTAATTGCCCAAGGCCATCAACAGTGTGTAGCCTATAACAGAGTCTGAATAATCAGAATATACAGTAAGACCTGAAGACATATGAAATAGTTTTCAACTTTCTCTCAGGAGAGGTTAAGGTGTTGCATCCGCTTGTATTGGCAGATGAGAGATCGATCAACTAATTTAACCGAACTATAGTTGACCCACTTAATAACTTAAAGAAGCAAAATAATATAACCACAAACTAAAGAAATAATAAGTAAACAAAGCCATGAACAGTACATCCATACCCCTGTAGATGTAATGTACAACTTAACAACTGTAGGGAGGTAGTGACCATAACTGCATGTGCTAAACTATCTAGAAGTGACATATGGCCTTGTAACCTCTCACAAGCAGCAAACCAGAAGTGATAAACAAATTATTATAAAGATAATAGACAAGCTATGTACAAATAAGCCAGTAAATGGGACAGGCCTATACATGATCTTTAGCCGCTTAACAACAAGATCCTGAAAACAGCAGGGGCATTACCCCTATATGTAAAGTACCTAACACATGAATCCTTGCATAATACTACAAATTGATAGTTCATAAGGCAGTAACCGTAGATACAGCTATAATTCAGCCTAATTAGCAGATCACTTATACAAAACACATCAATACAAGTTTAAGACTAAGGTACACGGACAACTGCCTTAATATGATTTCTCCTAAGTCTAAATGAACAATACTATCCATATACAGTATCTTGTCCATTGTGGTTCTGTTACCATGGTAACGGAAGGTACCATGCACATATATCCTCATGGATTCAAAGAATGCAGCTCTAACCCACAAAATGTTAAGGTACTGCCGTAACGGGGGTATGGCAGAACTTGTTAGCAATTATAATGTAAACAAAGTGACCTGGGTGATCACTACTAACAATAATGAACAGCATATTGAATATAAATTAAAATAATGTGCACCATGTTAACATGTCACACTTAGCAAGCCTTAATATAATGTTGCAAACTAGGTAGCAGCAAAATATGTACAGTACTCTAGCCACCAGCGAATCCTCCGGCCACCAGCGCTGGATTTCTTTTTAAACAGCATTCGAAAGAGAGCATAGTTCAACATCACCTCATTGTACATCGGGCGCTGGTGCGACGAGGGTGACGACAGTAGCAATGTGACTGACGATGCAGGAATATTTAATATGCTTGAATCTTCTGGCGTTTCCGTTTACGCTAGTGACAGGTAGAAAAGGAGGAGGGAGTTGATTCTGATGAAGTGAATAATCATGAAATCTAAAGCCTAATTGTTAACTGAAAACAAGATTATGACAATATTACTTCAATTGCGTCGATTTGAATGAAGCGGTTGTTGTAGCAAGCATAGTCTTTACGGAAACTATATATATATATATATATATATATATATATATATATATATATATATATATATATATATATATATATATATATATCAATATTATAAGGAGTAAAAGGATACTACATAATATTCTTCTCATGAAACTATTTTCTTTCGAATGAACGTATATTTAGTAATTATATTAGTACATGATATTACGACGTTTTTGTAATGGAAATTTTGAATTATATGGCTGCATGCAATGAAATGTAATGAAGTAGCCCATAAAATACTACTTTGTTCCATTTTGTGTACGCTTTTGATAAATGTCTGGGTAGAAAATATAAATTAATTGAAATATGAAACTTCTCGTTAGTTTCAACTAAATGGTTAAGCAGTGAAGAACATGTCAGGCAAAGGGATTGCTTTGTTAGGTGGTCGGTGCTTTGGTGCTTTGGTCGGTGCTTTGGCTGGTGGTCGGTTGGCCGGATTTACAACATCTCCATTTGCAGGTGGCACCACATCAGGTCGGTTTACATCCTAAATATCGAGAAAAAAAATTGTTATGAAATGTACATTACGATCAAGACATGCACAATGGTATCTAAGAAATACGTTTCTTAATTGCCCTCTGCTCCTACGGTTTATCCTTTAAAATATATATATATATATATATATATATATATATATATATATATATATATATATATATATATATGTATATATATATATATATATATATGTGTGTGTGTGTGTGTGTATATATAGAAGTATATAAAATGTTCCATATAGAACACGATAGAGTGCTCAATTCCACGTTATGAAGAAGACCGTAATGTAAATTTCGATGTTTGCAACCAAACCTCTACTCAGAGTTTCATGCTTACTAGCAATCGTCAGGGGGTGTACTAAAAAGCTATCTCTCTTTCATCTTAATTTTGACTTTATTTTGGGGGTGTTTTGTTTGGTGTCTGCAGCTTGCGAGGATTTCTGATCTTTTGTTCAGGAGATTAGAGCTAGAATAATCTATTATTGCTAGTTTCTCGGCCTGGCATAGATTACAAGAACCTGGGCTGTTGATCAATGTGTTTGATCTCCTGACAATGGACCGGGAGATTTGGAAGGCTCTATTACTTTCTTTTAGAGACCAAACATGTTTTGAAAGCTCAGTTTCTCCGTGGTATTTCTTCAAGTTTTTGTGGTTATTAAACCTTGTTTTGAACTGCCCTCCGCACATACCAATATAAATAGACTTAGAATCCCAGCAGTCACTTTAACCCCTCATTTAGCGAAACTGTAAAGACAAACATTGGAAAAAACTTTTTTGAAGTTAGTGGCCAAGCACTTTCCCCGACACAGGCACATCAAATATTCAACAAAAATACTCTCAAATTAAGCTACAGCTGCATGAGAAACGCAAAGGCTATTATCAACAGCCACAATAAAAAAGTTCTATCAAAGGCCGTTGAAAATTCACCCAAGCATGGATGCAACTGCAGAATGCGAGAGACCTGCCCCCTCGGAGGAGAGTGCTTGACCCCCTCCATATTATACAATATATTATACAGTATATATATATATATATATATATATACCACTTATCACCTAGCAACCCTATCAACGCCCATGAGTACATACGTAAGTACCCGATCACATTATTATCTCAAACGGTCACAATGGAATTTAAAGAGATTCCCACGAGGAACAGGTCAGTTTGGCATTTACCCTTATTGCACTGGACTCTACAGAGGGCAGTAATAGTTGTTCTCACTTCTCCATTTCTTATAATGTGACCTTGAGAATGTAAAATGCAGTTGTTTAACCAAGTCCTTGTATACCAAGTCACCAGTCATCATTTTCATCCTAACAAGTGACGAGTCGTTTGATTTTCTCGCAATTTAAGTCAAGTCAAGTCACAAGTCAATGTTTCTCCAGTCATGTCAACTCACAAAGCATGTAATTATGTTAAAGTAAAGTTACAAGTCGAATAAAAAGCAGCTTAGGTCAAACATCACACGGTTAAGGTTCAACTAGGTGACGCGATGCCGCGGTTCTGTTAATGGACGTACATCATTGAGCTCCAGCTAAAATGCTATAAGGATAGTTAACATAACAACAGTAATAATTTTGCGGATTGACGGCACCTGAAGTGTATTATAAAACAGACACTTCTCCTTCCCTTTCTCAATACAAATATGAGAACATGACTATATTTCAGTAGCGTGAGCAAGATTTCAAAGGTGGTGGCGCTAGGGTAAATCCAAAGACTTCCCCGAGTGATTTAAATATGAACGTGAACCTGAATAAAAGAACCAGAATAGAATCAATTGTTTTTTGGAAAGAAGGGGTGCTGTCCTGTGGTTATTGGAGCTGACTCCCATGTTGGGTGTCAAGTGGTCTGTCCCAGAAATAAACATGAACAAATTAGACCAATGTTGCGTATATATGAGAAGCTCTAAATGCAAGTTTGTGATAATAAATAAGGAAAAATTCAAATTTTCATCGACTGATTTAGTTGGGATCTGAACCACTATGAGAGGACTAAAATCGAAGCAAGGACTTTTCTTCAAAGAGGGAGTACTGCCATTGGGTCATTGGAGCCAACTCCCGTGTAGGTGGTCTGATAGTTCTTCCCCTTCAACACAAACCACACAGAATTTAAATGTAAACGTCAAATGTTCACTCTGAAAGATATTTACACTATAAATAAGGTTCTGCATACACAGCTCTGAACACGAGGTTGTACTATTAAATAGGTGTAGGTGGTCTGATAGTTCTTCCCCTTCAACACAAACCACACAGAATTTAAATGTAAACGTCAAATGTTCACTCTGAAAGATATTTACACTATAAATAAGGTTCTGCATACACAGCTCTGAACACGAGGTTGTGCTATTAAATACTTTGTGAGAGATTGAAAGTAGTAGTGGTCTAAACTTTCCCATCTGAATGCAAAAGTCCTGTATGACGATCAGAGGTGAAGGTGAAAACATGAGAAAGGATGAAAAATCACGATGCATTACTCAAAACACCTTGAGTGACTACAACTAATATTAGTACGCAACCTATGTACACCTAACTAAAATTAACACTACCATTTATATCAATAACACCATAATGCATGGACTCAATTAAGCATAAATATGCAACATATTCCTTAATACCCATCTTAGAGTAAAGCTTAACACGCTGTTCATTCATTCCCAAAGTTGAAGGCATGATAAAACATTTGCCATTGAATAGTAATGGTGTAATATCGTCGGTTGGACAATTCTCTTTTCTCGTTACTACTTGGTGCAGTGAAGGACTGCTAGATGATATGC
Source organism: Apostichopus japonicus (assembly GCF_037975245.1). Lineage (NCBI taxonomy): Eukaryota > Metazoa > Echinodermata > Holothuroidea > Aspidochirotida > Stichopodidae > Apostichopus > Apostichopus japonicus. The sequence goes on from NC_092581.1 coordinate 9,535,014, forward strand.
TGGTGTCAATGCCAACTCTTTTGCACATCAGTACTAAATTCAAACATATCACCAGATTGAAATATCCTAAAATATACTGACAATTGCTCAACTTTTTCTGAACCACTCGTACAATATACAGCATGCGTCTTCCTTTTCAGGGGATCCAATATAAGTGTCAGTGTCTGAGCCTGAGAGAAGAGCGGAGAGGTGGCAGAACGGGAGAGTGCACGTCTGCAGTACCTGAGGTCCCTGGTTCAAACCTCGGTGTCGACACTGACGTCAATTTTCACCCGCTCCTTTCTCGTGGTAGGAAAGTGGCTACACGTGGGAAGCGGTACTCACGTCCTTCGGAGGGGACGTTAAATTGCGGTCCAGGGAGCAGGACTACACACCCCTGCCTCGTTACTTCAGGGCACTATTCAAAAAAGAGAAGGCGAGATTCGCCGGTGTCCTTCCACGCACAAAAACTTGGAACCTCAATAATTTCCGACTAAGGATTTCCTTAGTCTGCTGAAGCACCTTCGGTGGTATGGCGGGCCATCAGTCTCTTATCATGGGAGATCGACTTATACCGATTCAAATCGACATATACCAGTTTCCTTCGACTTATACCAGTTTCAAGCAGCTAAAATTGACTTCTACCGATTTAAATCGACATATACCAGTTTCATTCTACATATCATCGATTTAAATCGACATATACCAGTTTCATTCTACATATCATCGATTTATTTTACTTATCATCGATTTAAATCGATGATAAGTAAAATAAATCGATGATATGTCGAAGTAAACTGGTATAGGTCGATTTAAATCGATGATATGTAGAATGAAACTGGTATATGTCGATTTAAATTGACATATACCAGTTTCATTCTACATATCATCGATTTATTTTACTTATCATCGACTTATACCGATTTAAATCGACATATACCAGTTTCATTCTACATATCATCGATTTAAATCGACATATACCAGTTTCATTCTACATATCATCGATTTATTTTACTTATCATCGATTTAAATCGATGATAAGTAAAATAAATCGATGATATGTAGAATGAAACTGGTATATGTCGATTTAAATCGATGATAAGTAAAATAAATCGATGAAATGTCGAAGTAAACCGGTATATGTCGATTTAAATCGATGATATGTAGAATGAAACTGGTATATGTCAATTTAAATCGACATATACCAGTTTCATTCTACATATCATCGATTTAAATCGACCTATACCAGTTTACTTCGACATATCATCGATTTATTTTACTTATCATCAATTTAAATCGACATATACCAGTTTCGTTCTACATATCATCGATTTATTTTACTTATAATCGATTTAAATCGATGATAAGTAAAATAAATCGATGATATGTCGAAGTAAACTGGTATATGTCGATTTAAATCGATGATATGTAGAATGAAACTGGTATATGTCAATTTAAATCGACATATCATAGATTTATTCTACATATCATCGATTTATTTTACTTATCATCGATTTAAATCGATGATATGTAAAATAAATCGATGATATGTCGAAGTAAACTGGTATAGGTCGATTTAAATCGATGATATGTAGAATGAAACTGGTATATGTCGATTTAAATTGACATATACCAGTTTCATTCTACATATCATCGATTTATTTTACTTATCATCGGCTTATACCGATTTAAATCGACATATACCAGTTTCCTTCGACTTATACCAGTTTCCAGCAGCTGAAATTGACTTCTACCGATTTAAATTGACATATACCAGTTTCATTCTACATATCTTATGGCGGGCCATCAGTCTCAAATCATGGGAGATCGAATTATACCGATTTAAATCGACATATACCAGTTTCCTTCGACATATACCAGTTTACTTCGACATATCATCGATTTATTTTACTTATCATCGATTTAAATCGACAAATACCAGTTTCATTCTACATATCATCGATTTATTTTACTTATCATCGATTTAAATCATGTCAATCATCACCGAAATCGGGATTTGGAATATGTTAATGAGCTAAATCGATGATATGTCGATTTAAATAGGTATATGTCAATTTGAGACGCTAGAAACTGGTATAAGTCCACGGAAATTGACTTCTACCGATTTAATTCGACATATCATCGATTTAAACTGGTAGATGTCGATTTACATGGACATATCATCGATTTATTTTACATATCATCGATTTAAATCGATGATAAGTAAAATAAATCGATGATATGTAGAATAAATCGATGATATGTCGATTTAAATCGACATATACCAGTTTCATTCTACATATCATCGATTTAAATCGACATATACCAGTTTACTTCGACATATCATCGATTTATTTTACTTACCATCGATTTAAATCGATGATAAGTAAAATAAATCGATGATATGTAGAATAAATCGATGATATGTCGATTTAAATTGACATATACCAGTTTCATTCTACATATCATCGATTTATTTTACTTATCATCGATTTAAATCAATTATAAGTAAAATAAATCGATGATATGTAGAACGAAACTGGTATATGTCGATTTAAATTGATGATAAGTAAAATAAATCGATGATATGTCGAAGTAAACTGGTATAGGTCGATTTAAATCGATGATATGTAGAATGAAACTGGTATATGTCGATTTAAATTGACATATACCAGTTTCATTCTTCATATCATCGATTTATTTTACTTATCATCGATTTAAATCGATGATAAGTAGAATAAATCGATGATATGTCGAAGGAAACTGGTATATGTCGATTTAAATCGATGATATGTAGAATGAAACTGGTATATGTCAATTTAAATCGACATATACCAGTTTCATTCTACATATCATCGATTTATTTTACTTATCATCGATTTAAATCGGTAGAAGTCAATTTCAGCTACTGGAAACTGGTATAAGTCGAAGGAAACTGGTATATGTCGATTTAAATCGGTATAAGTCGATCTCCCATGATTTGAGACTAATGGCCCGCCACACGGTGGAACATAATACGAGGTATATGATATGATGATGACCCTGAGAGAAAGAGAGATTGAGTCGTTCACTTACCACTCGATCGGATTGCTTCACACTACCTGTAGTCTCATCAATGCAACACGTTAGACATGACCCGAATATGCAGGCAATTAATTCACACGCCAGTATTCCAACGAGTAGGTTTGAACCGGCACCTTGAACCTAAATGAGAAACAAATGGAAATCTAGTATGTTTATTTCAGACAAGAACAATCAAGTTTGCAGTATCATTAGTTTAATTTAAAACCGAAAGAATCTATCATGGCATCAAAGTTATGATCATCGCAGTACTGTACAAACGAAAATCATCACATTATAAAAACAATTTCGCAATTGTTAGGAACAATTTTCATTCTCTCTAACTTTCCTTACCAGATGTGACAATTGCGCATGAAGAATACATGAGAATCCACTCGTAAATAACGCAAGGCAAGGATTCGGAAGCCTATATTCTGTAAGAAAGAGAAAAAAATTTCTTCTAAACGTTGCAGTGCAAAGTTGACATAAAGTGTGCAATTGAAAGAGTTAATAAAGGCAAAAAATGATATGATATGTTGTAGACGTTTAAAAACTTCCAGTACAATGCTGTCAGCCCGGTTGTATATCTATGCAATTTTAACTTTTGAGAAATGCCCCTATAAAGGGATGTTCCCGTGAGGAGTACTGTACCGCTTTTAGTTGAAAACACCATCGCCGTCTTGTTCTGAATGCTTGATGGGTTTGCTGGAACTATAATTATTTGATTGGCTAAAACACCATTTACACGAGGAATTGGATTAACAGTATTGTAACGGCAAGTTAGTATTTACAGTTGCACGCTGTCCGCTATTGACTACGGTCAAAAGTTATACTGTGAGGAGACGGGTCAGAGTAAAGAGTTACATATAGCTTACATAGAGAGTATCAGTTTCGCACTGGAGACCGGAGGATGCAACGATTGGTAAATATGTTTTCTTTATCTGGGTGGAGATCATATGGGCTATTTTGTATCTATGTAAGAATCTCGATTGGTAAAAGATATTTATTGCAAAGGGTAATATGTAGAGTAAATTTATAGGCTGCAAATGGTAGATGCATTCGTATTCCTGCAAACTGTATTCTTTGTATTGTTAACAAATTAGTGCAATCGTTAAACTGTTGTAGTATTGTATGAATATTTTCTATATAGTTCCGTCTATTTGTGATAGGGTTTGATAGTTCATATTTGTATTTGTTTTTACAGTGAACGACATTAAAGTCAAAAGGGACAGTCAGTTCAAGCGTTGTTATTTTTCGTTATCAGTGCGAAATGAGTCTACAAGTATATTGGTTGTAGTCATCAATGGAGAAGTGGTGTGGAGGACCTCCACCAAAAAAAGAAATGAAAAGTTAAGACTCCAAAAATGACTCCATCATGAGGCATGTTTGGACTAGCTCTACAGACAAGGAACTACTTGTGAACACCAGGATGGACGGTATTATTCTTCCCGAATAAATGTAAAACTCCCCCTCCCACCCCACCTAACTAAACCATTTTTCTCAACCAGCCAGTGGCCAGCTCTCACCCCTTTTCATACCCCACTGACAATAGGTTGAAATCCATGATGAAAGTACTTTTCTACGCGAGAACCTTATCTTAAGTGCGTTCTTTGTGGTATCTGACTCTCTCTGTTTATGCCCCAATCACACATTTATATCAGGAGACCATAAGAGCTTACTGTAAACACGAGTTGAATGATTCACATATGAACTCATATTCAAACGTATGATCTATATGCCCCTTTCAAAG
>NC_092581.1:9542302-9614802 GCF_037975245.1 Apostichopus japonicus
AAGGGCATAGATAATTATAATGCCGATGCTTTGTCCAGGATGTTTTAAAGTGAATTTTCATGTTATGTTACCGTAGTAATCAGTAGTCATAAACACAAGAAGTATAGACTCAGTTAAAGTCGTTTTTATCATTGTTAATGGGTAACTGCCAGGGTGTCCAGTATGGTGTGTAGTACATTTTTGATGATTATCGTTTCTGCATTGTTTTGCTTACACCTGTCTGTCTGCCTCTTAGGCCTAGTTTATGGGAAGGATATCTCATGTATTTTATACATTAATTGAACAAGAACTCTTTTAATTAAAAAATATGTTGTTATTTGTTTGAGGGATATTTCTTTGATTTTACTGGAAAATATCCTAACTTTTGTATTGTTTTTTCTTGAAGTATAGGGGTGTAAAGATGCATCACTTAAAGGCATCCGTAGTTTTCTCCTTGGTGGGCTGAGGATGAACAACTGTCCATAGTAGCAATCCAGTGACCTTTGGCCTGTGTCTATTACTCACCCCTGTTTAGATGCATGTTGCATCACATGGTCAAAAAAGACACTATTGTTCTAATTTGGTTTATTTGGGGAAGAACAAGTCAAGACCTGTTGTGGAGGAGAGGTTGGAAAGGCGAAAGAAGGAGAGGATTAGTTAGTGAATTACTCTGGTAGAAGGTGGACTACAGCTAATGATACAGAGATGTAGTCTTTTCTTATACTCTTGTCCGATTATTTTTAATACCTTTGAAGTAGAGACTTATAATACATTTGAGATGCAGCTTTTCGCTATAATTGATGTCTATCTCCATTTTTGTGTGTGAATCGTACATATTCAACCCAATGTTCCAGGTTGGAACATTATGATATATATATATATATATATATATTTATATACATTTTTCAATTAACATGTATCATACTGCTATGAACAATACTTACTTCAGCATTTCCGATCCCCCAACATTCAAGGTTGTAAATGTGACAATGGTCTGGTGTAGTCAGCGGATAGACTATTAGAATGATGCCACATAAAAATATGACAATGCCCATGGCTGCCCGAGACAATTGTATGCAATTGGTATCTTCATTTTGGAGGATTTGCTGTTGTACATTGATTATAGGTTGCTGATTCCCATGCACAATTTGTTGATTTACTGCTTGGGCCATGTCCCCTTAACAGTGAAAAAATGGAACGGCCCAGGTGTCGAGTCTGTCGAAGATAGGTTCGATTCGTTCTTTACGAATAGAACAGTTACAAAAATAGAAAATAACTGTTTTAGAGCTAAACTCAACACTACCAAAGACTTGAAAGTTGCGTCTATCGTTTTCACGTTTGTCTATCTAATTATCTATATCTATATATATATATATGTCTATTTATATATATATATGTCTATATATATGTCTATATATATGTCTATATATATATATAAATATATATATATGTATATATATATATATATATATTAACTGAAGATATGCAATATTCTAGTCATACAAAGGTCTTGGCATTCAAAATAAGGTACAACAACTAAACCAAATCCATTAGAAACAAGAAATATGAGAAATAAACCGCATTATCCAACAAATATAGGGATTATAGAGAAAGCAGAACAACTACACTGTAAGCTCGGAAATCAAAAAGCCGGAAACAGGGAAGCACGTATCAGGTCTGTGTAAGCTATGCCTGGAAAAAGGCTGACACTCCTCCTCTTAAATGGTGAAACAATTAATAATAAAACGTAGAGAATATAAGGAATTGCTTTGATTTGATTGGGACGGCAAGTCGTTTCCGAATGGTGCCGTAGTTTTAAGATATTGTTCCCAGAAAGTTTCTTTTAATTTTCTAGATTTATCTGTCCAAGAATGGTTTGGCCTATGGCAACAATATCTCAATCAATCAAATGAGTTTGGAGATAGAGGTGAATTGCAACAGGTTGGTTGATATTGTTTGTTTTGATCGCCGATCTATGTTGAGTCATTCTCTTTCTTATTTATTTTCAATTTTTTATTCCCCAATATTGGTTAAAGATCAACACACCAGAAAAAAAATCCACTTCACGGCCGGTTTCGTTCTTTTGGGGCTTATCAGGCGGCGAAGAAAGGACTCGGAACCGGACCTTTCGAGTCACAGAACTAAGTCCGTTACACTAAGCCACAGTGATTTTACTAGTGAGAATGTGTTTTTAGGTTTCTATAACGGTCAATGAGAGCTCTCTCATAGGTCGATGTAGGAATGCGTGTGTTATGACTTTTGGACTAATTCAAGTCTTCGCAGTTCAATTTGTCGGCAAAACGACGTTCAAGAATTGTCCATTTAACAAAGATACATTATGTTCATAATGACGTGGGTTGGTGCAAATCCGCTTCAGTCTAAGGCATTGCCTGTAAACAAAGAATGCTTGAAGGAGAAATATACCCTGTGGATTTGAAGGGACATCATAGTTGAGGCTAATATTCCCTCACCCTCTGTGATATAACTAGTCAAAACTACTTTTCCCCGAATTTCCAGGAATTCTCTAGACGGCTTTAAATCATCCCAAGGCCTTCGTTTCTTACATAATTTACAGTATCAATAGTGATTATATCTATCATACCTTAAGATCGATATTCAATGGTTAAAAATAATGATGATTTCTTTCCATTTCCATTTCCATTATCCATTTATATTTGTTTCGATGTACATTGCTGAACAGGAGTTTCATTGTAACGGCGGAACACCAGTGTAGTGAACCGCTGGCCTATATGTGCGTTGTTTCGCATGCAACTATTATTGTAGAAGAGAACGAACGTGGGAATAAGTGGGAGAGGGGCGGGGTTAAGAATGGTTGGATTGTGGATGTTTTTTTTTTAAATATAGTTTGGAAAGTATGGCGCTCTATGCAACTGCGGTAGAAACAAAGAAGTTTGAATAAGGTGACGGCGTGTGATTGATGTTGTTCTGCTGCTAAGCAACATCAGCATTTTTGCAACATCTAAAAGCTGTTTCTCTTTCCAGTGACAATACTTCACCCACTTATAGCTTATTTAAAGAGGCAGTTTTCTGGATAGTAGATTATGTGATGGACACTACAGAATTAAAGAAGAAACTTGCGTTAGTTATGTATTAATACACACTGGCAGGTGAATTGGTCACGACAATGACGTCATATGTTTTATTTACTTTGGCCAACAAATGTTTAAGTTCCTATCCTCGGTGATATTTGGATTTTTAAATTTGGCAAAGATTTCTCCCCAAATGATAAAGAATGTCTATCAATTAAATTGTCGAATTATCGTATTACGTGATTTTGCAAGACGTAAAAAAAAACTGTAGCTTATTGTAATTGAATATTTCGAATTATTAAATGTTTTATGTTTCATGAATTAGGTTACAGTCATGGTAGCACAAAAGGGAAAAGATAGTACAAGTAATCAACTGTTATGGCCAGTAGGGTATACCACTTGAGAGCTTCTATATAGGCTATATAGCTCCTTTGTAGTAGAATGTAAGTTTTAAAACAAATTATACTGAATATTTGTATTATTCCTTAATTTTTTTTGAATAGCTACAACTACTCTATTAATGTCAAGAAGCCAAGCGATTTCAAGTCAAGTCAAAAGTCATTTTATCTGCAAGTCAGAGTTCGTGTAAGTTCGTTCAAGTAATATATCATCAAGTCAAGTCACAGGTCATTTACCAAGTCGATTTCAAGTCATGAATTCGAGTCAACAACGCGGCTAATCTCCATTTTAGTATATAAATATTTAATTATGCTATAAGTAGCGCACATACAATTAATATATACACCACTAATACGTTATATAATCATGAAATATAAAGTCTCATTGTTAACTGAAAACAAGATTTTGACAATATTATTTCATTAGCGTCGATTTGAATGCAGCGGTTGTTATATCAAGCATAGTATTTACGGAAACTCTTAGTATATATAGATATCATGTAGAGTAAAAATATACTACATTATATTCTTACTCATGATACTTTTTTCTTTCGAATGAACGTATATTAAGTAATGATAGTACAAGATATTACGATGTTTTTGTAATGAATAATTAGCATTTACGGGCTCCATTTGCTAAGCTCGCAACAATAGGTAGATTCAAAATAAACTTTAAACAATATTAGTTTTCAATCTTCAATATCAAAACAAACAAAAAACAATGAAATGAAAGTAAATGAAGTAGCCCATAACATACTACTTTGTTCCATTTTGTGTACGTTTTTGATTAATGTTTGAGTATGAAACTTCTCGTTAGTTTCAACTAAATGGTTAAGCAGTGTAGAACATGTCAGGCAAAGTGATTGCTTTGGTAGGTGGTCGGTGCTTTGGTGCTTTGGTCGGTGCTTTGGTGGCCGGTTGGTTGGCAGGATTTACCACCTCTTCATTTGCAGGTGGCACCACATCAGGTCGGTTTACATCCTAATTATCAATAAAAATGAGAAGAATATCGTTATGAAATGTTCATTTCGATCAAAACATGCTCAATGATATCTAAAAAAATATGTTCTTGTTCACTGGACTACACAAAGAGTAGGGCAGGAATTGTTTCTTGTATCTTTTCATTTATTATCTGACCATGAGAATGAATATATAATGCAGTTCTTAAACCAAGTCACTGTATGTCTTGTCACAAGTCATCTTTTCATTCTATCAAGTGACAAGTCGTTTGATTTTCTCGCAAGTTAAGTCACGTATCAAAAATCAATGTTTCTCCAGTCATGTCAACTCATAAGTATGTTTGTGTTAAAGTAAAGTTACAAGTCGAATATAAAGCAGCTTAGTTCAAACATCATATGGTAAAGGTTCAACAAGGTGAAGCGATGCCGCGATGATTTAAATATGAACATGAACCAGAATAGAAGAACCAGAATAGATTCAATTGTTTTTTGTAAGAAGGGGTGCTGTCTTGGGGTTATTGTAGCTGACTCACATGTAGAGGGGCGGGGGCAAGTGGTCTTTCCCAGAAATAAAAATGTAAACATTAGACCAATGGTCCGTGCATATAAAAGAAGCTCTAAATGCAAGATTGTGATAATAAATCATGATAAATACAAATTTTCATAGACTAATTTAGTTGGGATCTTTTTCTTCACAGAGGGAGTACCACCATTGGGTCATTTAAGCCAGCTCCCGTGTAGGTGATCTGACAGTTCTTCCCCGGAAACACAAACCCACACAGAATTTAAATGTAAACGTCAAATGCCTCACTCTCAGAGATATTTACACTATAAATAAGGTCCTGTATAAGTAGCTCTAAACACGAGGTGCTTTTAACTACTGTGTGTGAGGTTGAAAAGTATTAGTGGTCTACAATTTCCCATCTGAATGCAAAAATATTCCCGCATGACGATCAGAGGTGAAGATGAAAATATGTGAAGCATTGAAATCACGATGCAATATTCAAAACCCCTTAAATGATTACAACTACTAATAGTATGCAACCTGTGTACACCTAACGGAAATTGACACTACCATTTATATATAAATAAGCAACCTATTCCTTACAACGCATTTCAGGGTTAAGCTTTAACGGGCTGTATAATTCATATCCCAAAGTTGAAGGCATGATAACATTTTCATTGAAAAGTAATGGTGCAGTATCGTCGGTTGAACAGTTCTGTTTTCTCGTCATTACTTGGTGCAGAAAGGGTTGCTAGATGATATGCTGGTGTCAATGTCAACTCATCTGATCATTAGTACTAAATTTGCACATATCACCAGATTGAAATATCCTAAAATATACTGAGAATGCTCAACTTTTTCCTGAACCAATCGTACAATAAGCATGCGTCTTCCTTTTCAGGGGATCCAATATAAGTGTCAGTGTCTGAGCCTGAGCCTGAAGGAGAGAGAGATTGAGTCGTTCACTTACCACTCGATCGGACTGCTTCACACAACATGAAGTCACATTTATGCACGTAAGACTTAACCCGATTATGCAGGCAATACATTCACACGCCAGTATTCCAACAAGTACGTATGAACTGGCATCTTGAACCTAAATCAGAAACAAATGTAAAGATAGTGCGTTTATGTAGACAAGAATAATCAAGTTTGCAGTATGATTAGTTTATTTTAAAACCGAAAGAATCTATTGTTACGTTGGAAAACGAGAGGTCTTGATAATTAATTTTAACGAGACACAAGCCTGGGTTCGTTCCCGTAAGGAACACAGACAAATTGACGAGTCTAGAGAATTTGAATGAGAACGAAAACTATATTGAACAATGGAGTCTGAACCAACAACAACAAATGGTAATTACAAATATATAGAAAGTTACTCACAAACTCACAAACAAGATAGGATACACTTTAAAACACGCTGGTCTCTTCCAACGGCGATATCCCTCAGCGGCCACGACCTTGATGACGACGATTCTCGGTCCGTTGTACCGCGAAAGTCACTGGTCCTCGAAGAAGTTTCTCGCGATCCCAGAAACAGCAGTCACCTTCTGTCCGGCGATGCTCCAAAATAGAAGACGGACTTCCAGCCACAATCGAGTGAAGCACAAGTCGAACTTCTCGCCGACTAAATATTACCAGAGTCAGTCCAAAATCAGCTTTATAGCCACCAACTCCTGGCGTAACGATCTTCCTCAACGGAGACAGAAATTCTTCACCTTCTCCGAAATAAAGACTGGAAAACTGTATTTTCACAGCAAAGTCCTCTTCAAACTTCTGAATGGAAGTGTAGAATCAATCTTGTTATCGATATCTCAATCCCTCAGAAACTACTGGCAGTTGAGCACTGACGATATATAGTAGAATGGTATAATATGTGTCGTCGCTTGTATTCGTACAGAAACTGAGAAACTTTCCGATCTGGGCGGGTTTTTATACGATTCGCCATGTCAAGAATCATCCAGATCTTTCTCGATACACCTGAGAAACGATTCGACCCAGTTTCTTCCTTCCCGAAAGTCCTTTGCATATATCGCGAACATTCCAGAGAATCCACGAAGATGTGTGCACAGCTTACACGCGATTTCACGTAAACCGACGTTAACCCGAGACCAGCGCGTCATCATAAGGAGTATACCAGAACAATCGTGTATTATAACATTCTGACACGGTAACCCGACCTAATTTCTCAAATATTGATTTTACACTTAGGCAATTTCAAATACTTTCAACATTATAACATTAGGTTCCTCACTAGCAGTGACTAGCGTTAGGCTACAATGGGCCCTCGTAACACTATCATGCCATCAAAGAACATATGATTGTTGTAGTACCGTAAAAACAAATAATCATCACATAATGAGACCAATGTCGCAATTTTTATTAACAATTTTCATACTCTCTGACTTTTCTTACCACACTCATTGCAAATACCACTTGACGCATACAGGCAATCCCACTCATATGTAACGCAAACAAGGCAAGGATTCGGAAGCCTATGTTCTGTAAGAAAGAAATACTGATTTTCTCAAAACGTTGCAGTGCAAAGTTGACACAAAGAGTGCAATTAAAAGGGTAGATTAAGACGCAAAAATGATATGATATGTTTTAGGCGGTTACAAACTACCATGTACAATGCTGTCAGCCCGTGTTGTATATCTATGCAATGTTAACTTTTGAGAGTTGCCTCTATAAAAGAATGTTCCAGTGATAAGCACTGTACCAATTTTGGTTGAAACTCCATCTCCGTCTTGTTCTGAACTCTTGATAAGTTTGCAGGAACTATAACTGTTTGATTGGCTAAATCACCATATATACGAAGAATTGGATTAACAGTATTTTAACAGCAAATTATATTTGTATTTGTTTTTACATTGAACGGCATTAAAGTCAAAAGAGTCGTTGTCAGTGCGAAATGAGCCTACAAGTATATTGTTTGTACTCATCAATGGAGATCATCTTAAGAGGACGCTACTAGCCTGTTATATCCTCTTTTTGATTTACCTTTTACATTCGATTTACCATTGCGCACATTCGATTGGTCGTTACCGCACATTCGAGTGATCGGTACCAATCATTCGATTGATCGGTACCGAACATTCGATTGATCGGTTCGGCCAGTGGCGTAGGAAGGTACTTTTGAGTGTATGGGGGCTGAAGGATGATAGCCAGCCTGGGGGAGGGGTCTAAGGGGAGGGTACCCCCTCCATTTTGGATTTTTTTTTGCATTTCCAGGTGGCCTCAGGTGCAATTTGGTGCAATATTGCACACTTCAACACCCACTCCATTTTGTAAATAATTTTGCATTTTCACCTGGCCTTAGATGCAATTTGGTGCTCCAAATGAGATTTTTTTCTCATTTGGAAATGAAAAAGGGGTTTTCTGACTTGCGGAGCGGGGGGGGGGGCGGAATGATACTTCCGCCCTCATATTTTTCACTGGGGAGGGGGGATGGCGCCCCAGCACCCCCGGTTCCTACATCGTTGGGTTCGGCACATTCGATTAATTAGTACCGAAAATAATCTTCCCCTGTCGAGGATACCCATCCCTCAACAATACACACCCAAAATGATTTCAAAAGTGTGTGTATGTGAGAGGGTGAGACGGGTGTGAGACGGAGTGTAATCTCACTTCCTGATTTTATGTATAGGAAGCTGTCCTTATGTAGGAGCTTGAACTCTTTTGTAAGGGCCAGCTCCATAGTCAGAGTTTGCAGAGGCGGGGCACAAATGATGGCTGACTTCAGTCCTGGAGAGTGATTTAAAAAACCTGTGAGACATTTCTTTTGTGTATTTCAAGCTTTTAGGGTGCTTTTTAATGTAGAACATTTGAAATTTCCTTCTTTTTTTGGATGGGTGGGGAGGGGGCGAAGCTTCGTCACCCCCACACGTAGCTACAGCCTTGAGAGAGACAAGCAAATCTTGTAAAGACGGGTGTGACCATAGGGTTGATAAAGCCGACTCCTGTGTAGGTGGTGTAGGAGACCTCCGCCAGAAGAAGAAATGAAAACTTAAGACTCTAAAATGGCTCCACTATGAGGCATATTTGGACTAGCTCTAGAGACAAGGAACTACTATAGTACACATCAGGATGGGTGGTCTTATTCTTCCCGAATTAATGAAAAACTCCTCCCCCTCACAACTAAACCACTTTTCTCAACCAACCAATGGGCAGCCCTCACCCCTTTTCATACCCCACTGAAAATGGGTTGAAATCCATGATCAAGGTAATTTTCTACGTGAAAACCTTATCTTAAGTGGGTTTTTTTTTTGTGATTTCTGACCCTCTCTGTTTAAACACCAAACAAACATTGATAGCAGGAGACCATATAAGCTTACTGTGAACATGAAATGTGTGATTCTCATATGAACTCATATTCAAACATATGATCTATATATATATATCCTCTTCAAAGAGATCTTTCTTACCACATATTTGTTATTTTTCATGCCGCTAAAAACGCCGACACATCCAGTTATAACGGCAATCTATATATATGGTAGAGAAAAAGTATATATATTGTTTCTTGCATTTGTAACCCTGCTTGATAGTCAAACAGTGCTCTGTTAATGACAGTTTTTACAACCAATATCAACTTAACTCACCTACATGAGTTGCTTAATGGGTATGAGCGATCAAATTGAGGACGATTTGACAAATTTCCTTGACAATTTTATAGGCTGTTTAACTTCAATTCTATAGAAAAATACTGTCAACAGAACGTATGAATGATTTCGAGTTGGAAAGCATCATGACTGATTTCTGGGTTAAGGCATACATATCACCAAAGAAGACTTAACCGACTATTGTTCGTTGCAGATGTCGAGGCATGCAAGTGTAGTATGATGTCCGATATCACACACACACACACACAGACACATGTATTATTCTGGTATTATGCAGACACCCTAACCACTAGGCTGTGGACGCTGATTGCATGTCCATGGTTCGAAACCGGTAATGAGGGTCGTAATTTCAATTTTCAATTTTAATTATATATATATATATATATATATATATAATGTACACTCGTACAAAGTTTGCGCTATTACTCGAGTTTCATGCTTCTTCGCAATCGAATCAGATAGCTAATGATAATTAGCTATCTGACGATTGCGAAGAAGCATGAAACTCGAGTAATGGCGCAAACTATGTACGAGTGTACATTATTTATATCTATCCAGCTCTATACCCAGATATATTGAGCACTCTTCATCTGGAATTAATGTCATTTTTCATATATATATATATATATATATATATATATATATATATATATATATATATATATATATATATATATATATATATATATATATATATATTCATTTACATGTATCATACTGCTATTAACCATACTTACTGCAGCATTTATGATCCCCCAACATCCAATGTAGTAAATTTGACAATGGTCTGGTGTAGTAAGCGGATGGACTAACAGAAGAACTCCACACAATATGATGACAATGCCCATGGCTGCCCGAGGCAATTGTATGCAATCTTCATTTTGGAGGATTTGCTGTTGTGCATTGATTATAGGCTGCTGATTCCCAGGCGCAATATGTTGATTAACTGCTTGAGCCATTTCCCCTGATTCGTTGCAACCGCATTTTCCTATAGAAAGTTTAATAGTGTAAAAGTTAAACGACTCAGGTGTCGAGTCTGTCGAAGATAGCTTCGATTCGTGCTTAACGAATTACGCAACACTACCAAAGGATTCAAAGTTGTGGCTTTTGTGATTATCTGCAAAAACCAAACATTGGCTGTTTTACTTCTAATCACTTACCTAATTTAATTATTGTATTGGCCTATGGCCATGGGCGTCAATCCAGGGGGGACGGGGGGACACGTCCCCCCCCACATTTCGATGGATGGTTGAAACAATATCAAATGTCCCCCCCACACATTTGGAAAAAGAGTAGTGTCGTGGCTCTATTTGGTTACGGCTTACACATCTTAGGATTCATATCCTCGAATATCACTCAATGTTGCTGAATGGAGAATTCCACCCAGATCTCGTGAGTTGGTACCCTGAGCTCTCCAACAATCTTAAGCTCAGTCTGCCTTTATTTCGAGGCCAGTTAAATTCGTCGTCGGTTGAAGGGTATAGACAAATATTCAAGTTGATGAATCCAGTGCATGGTACGGGCTATGTTTGGTGAAGTCGAAGCTCTCTTGCGGTTGCTCCTCGTCTCCTCCGCCAGTTCGACGGAAGCCGAGAGATCTTTTAGTGCTTTGAGGCGTTTGAAGACAAGGCTACGGAGCACCATGACTCAACAGAGGCTGAACCATGTGATCGTGTTCCATATTCACCGCGCAGGGACGTCGTTAGAGGGGGTGTGGGTGTGTCTCACCCCCAAGCCATGGTAAAACTGACGCTAGTTGGAAAATTGGAGTGCGACAGTCGGAATTTCCGACTGTCGCACTTTAGTTTATCTTGGCCTTTTCATGTAAAATGTTTTAAAAATTTCGGTCAAAATTGACCTTTAACCGGTCATATTTACCACGTTTTCCTTGCCACTTTGGGAAATTGTTTCTCGCGATTCTTATACTCCACCGTACAAAACTTCTTATGATTTTGAATACTACAAAAAATGCCTAATAGAACTACCGTCATAGGCGTAGGAGCCCAATTTGTTTTGTGGGGGGGGGGGGGGGGTTGTAACGACTTGCCCGAAAAATATAACCAAAATTTTTCGCGCGCTACGCGCGCATCACACATGATCATGTGCATATAATACAGGCATGCATCGGTTTTTACATCGCATGCAAATAGCATACAATCATTTTCCGTCTTATTACCCTTCCGTATTGGTGATAGTTGTTGGGTAATAATAATATCAGTATAACCACTGAAAAACACATTGCAAATTATCCAAAAAGCTATCAGCATATTGCCCGAATTTCACAAAAATATTTGGTTGGGGTGGGGGGGGGGGCAATAAGTTTTTGAAATGAGTGCCAGTGGGTACAAATGTATCGCAACAAGTTCGTAACAGAAGTGCAGTCGCGAAAGATTGGGTTTTCTGACTGACACTGACCGTATCGTTGACGAGTAGCGGGAGGGTGGGGGGTACAAAGCAGCAGTTGGAATTTTCTGGCTTCAAAACCGATTTTCAGCCACTACACCCCCCCCCCCCCAATCATCAGGCCTTAGCTACGCCCCTGAGTACATGGTGGTTACATAGTACGCTCCGACCAGAATTCCCCCGATAACCAGATGCAAATCCACCTATAGCAACCGAGGTATCTTGCTTGAGGACTCCAACGAACAACCACTGATTTATTTTCATGCCTTCATCACTTTAAGCCACCACTCACATGGGACCTATTCTAAGTCTGACGATACATGCGCATGTGTGAGGTCCTGAAAACATAATAAAAGTTGTTTGTCTTGCTATCCTTATTTTCAAATTTCATGTAAATGTATTCTCGTAGACCTAGCAACCTGGTTTAACAAGCTGGCGCCAAATTTCCGCTAAGCTCGCTATACGAACTCGGATACTGGCTGTGCCTTATTAGTTAGTTATTTAAATTATTAATAATGGCGTATGAGGAAATGCACCATTTTGTGGTATGACTCCCAGGACAGAAAGTCGAGAAACTCACATGCAGTCGCGGCGGATAGCTTCCTTCGCCTATATGTCCGGGGAAATTTTGGGACATCGTTCCTATAGACCAGAGGTGGGCAACCTGCGGGCCACACGCGGCCCGCCAGTGATTTTTTGGGGGCCCGTGAGATGTCTCAAGAAAAAGAAAAAAATCAATCTATTTTGCATCATCGCCAAAAACGAGCTAGCTGCTTAGAATTTATCTGCACTTATGATGCTGTCAGGTTGGTCTATTATCACCATTAATTATCAACAGGACTGTATTGACATTATGGTTTTGTGAATACAGATTAAGTACACACACCTATTGCTTGAACGTCCTCGGAATCAAAGGTTTGAAATCAGCAGCAGGCCGTTGGTTAGGTGCGGCCCTGTCAATCTTTCACTCCTAAAATCTGGCCCATTCATTCAAAAGGTTGCCCACCCCTGCAATGGGCCTATATCTGAGGCCCTGGGGTCAGTGGCGTCGTGCCCATTGGGGCCCGGGGGCACAGGCCCCCCCCCCCGAAAAAAAATCAAAGGTGTCATAAAATTTTGTCATAATTTAAAAAAAAAAGTGTTTTCGAAATCGAAAAGTAGACTAAATATTCAATTGCTCTTTGATGGTCGTTGCGGATTTTCCACACACCTCAAAGACGACATATCGGGATTAGTAATGCCATTACCTTTGAATATGTTTGTCCTAAGCTCGCGTTTGATACAGTCTCAATTAACCTGGAAAATAATCACTTCGTTATCGCGCGTTTTACATTAGGTTTCGCTACTTTCACTTTTTCTGCCCATATTTTCAAACGGCATGGCTTTTTTTTCTTCACCCAGTCACCACTTCTCACGGGCATGGGCGGCAAGGGCGGCGGAACCGGGGGGCACAGGGGGCACGTGCCCCCACTTTTCCCCAGGTTAAAAATGTGCCCATTTTCTACATAAAAATTGAGGCGTCTCAAGTTAGCAAGAGGCCAGGGAACCAGAATGAACACTCGGGAAGGGCCTTTTCCGGCCATCTGAGGGGTTTGTAAAACCAAAAATTTTCTACTACGCTCTGCGCCAACCGATGGTGGCGCTCCGCTCAGATAGTCGTGCATACAACTTTGTAACTCCTGGCTACGCCTCTGTCTCTTGGTGAATTTCTGTGGGTCAAACTCAAAGCTATTTCGAATGAAACAAATTTGTTAAGATATTAACAAGAAATAAACTCTAATTCGGAAGATTCCTACATTAGCAAATAGCATGATTTCGCCTCATTTTGTCTCAAAAGAAAACTTGTTCCTTGTTTCCCAATTTGCACATTGGATATTGCAGTGCTAGTATGCATATTTTCCTTGAGAGAGGGGGGGGGGGCGTTGATGGAGTGATGTGTGTACAAATAAGATAATACAATAAGAGTTGTAAAGGGTACTAAATATATAAGGCTGCATCAGTCCAATCGAATTGCTGCAAAGTGCCCTTTGATGTCGGTGCCCCCCCCCCCCGATTAAAAGTGCTTCCGCCGCCCTTGATGGGCGGTGATCATGGATCAGCCAACACGAAAATGTTTCGATATCTTAAATGTTGGGCGCTTCTGGGAGACGAGGAATTGGTAAACTTAGGAATAAATGGCGATCACTTCCTTCGAGAATATTTCCCAAAATAAAAAATTGCCGGAAATTTTTATCAATTTTAGGGGTGTTGCTTTCTGCCATAATGCACGGGAAGTGCCGTTTCCTGCAATCTGAGGGGTCTGCCAGAAGAAAAATTTTCTTGTACGCTGCGCGCCAACCGATGGTGGCGCTCCGCTTAGATAGTACTTACGGCCGGAATAATCGAATCGATTTCGTCCCCCCCACGTTTCAAATCGGATTGACGCCCCTGCCTATGGCAACAATATCTCAATCGAATGATTTGGGAGATAGAGATGAATTGCAACAGGTTGGTTGATATTGTTTGTTTTGATCGCCAATCTATGTTGAGTCATTCTCTTTCTTCTTTATTTTTTTTACTCCCTAACATTGGTTAAAGATCACTACACGAAAAATCCCACTACACGGTCAGTTTTGATCTCTTGGGGCTTTTCAGGCAAAGACTCGGACCTCGGACCGTTCGAGTCACAGAACTAAGTCTGCTACACTAAGCCACAGTAATTCTACTACTAAGAATGTGATATTTTAGGCTTTCTATAACTGTCAATGAGAGCGCCCTCCTTGACGATCTAGGATTGCTTGTTTTATGACTTTTGGACTAATTAAAGTCATCACGGCTCAATTTGTCGGCAACACGACGTTCAAGAAATAATCAGTTAAGATACGACGATGGTTGGAGCAAATCCGTTTCAGTCTAAGGCGTTGGCTGTAAACTAAGAATTCTTATAGGAGAAATAAACCCTGGTGTTTTGAAGTGTCCTCATAGTAGAAACTAATATTCTTACACCTTCTGTGAAATAAAGAGTCAAAACTACCTTCCCCCGAATTTTCAGGAATTTTCTAATTATGTTTTCACACATACCGTGTTGGCGGCCTTTTCTTAACGATGACGCTTAAACAATCACGTCTGCGAGCGACATCGTAAGTTAAACAATTCCCCTATATGCATACGAATTGTCCACTTACTCGCGGAGATTGTTCGGTAGTTAGTACAAACTTCCGGAGTGTCAAGCATTTGGTTGTGCAAACAGGAGATGGACGGAAAGAGGAGGGAAGGGAAAACGATATTATGTTGTACCTGACGGGATTTTTTTCCAGAGACAATAGTATGTACAAAGGGCACAAAAGCACCAAGCTTGCCCCTCCGTCGCAGAACTGCTATTAGCGTCTTCAGTATTAGCGAGTTGCTGTTAGTGTCTGTTTAGAAAGCTCTAAGTTTTGTATTCTCATTTCCTGCACTGTGTTTTCAGGCTCTTATATATAGCAGTCAGGTCCAAATACATTCATGTTCTCACCACCCGAGTCCGGGAAGCATTTCACAAGAAACATTTGACTAGATATTGCCTAGTTAACGTGAACGTCGGGCGGGTAGGAACTGTTATGCTCAGAAGGTTTCAATGTATTGAAATGCTATAAGTGGCTCGCCACGTCATGAAACTAGCGGAAACTGTAGGAATTGAAACAAAATCGCAAATGCAATGGGTTACAAAACATTCGATTTTTAAGGTAGTTGAAATGTTTTCAAGCATTCGTGTTGCTTCTGTCGACAAGAGTGTACTTCAAAACGGAATTTTCTGAGCAGAAAATGTCAGGGTTTATATCTCTGTTAAGACTTCGGTATGAGCTATTTAAATGTAAATACATATGAATATCAGTAAGCTTATAATAGACCGTCGTGTTTAAATCATTTATATCCAACCTAACCAGTACATCCAAACACGATGTTGGGTGTTTAGAAACGAAATCTTACAAATTAATGACAGATTTATAATAAATTATTTAGATCAACACACCATAGAAGTTAAACTTCACGACCGGTTTCGCCGTGGGCCTCATCAAGCGAAGGTATGAATCAAATCTGGGATCTTCGTGTCACAGACCTTAGTGAGAACTACTCAGCCATGCACAGTGATTCTACTGGTTGGAATGCGTATAACTGGTTCTGTATTACTTAACATAAGAGCGTATTACGTACTCGACACGTTTGTACTCAGTGCAATACTGTTGCTTTGAAATTACACAAATGTACCACTTTTAGAAGCAAGCCAAGTCGAATCTAAGAACAAAATTGTGTTGCATATTGTATGGTAGATATATAGTACATTTCTAACGGTTTACATTAAATAACACTATATAGGCAGGTGCAGTTGAGTAACCTAAGCCAGTAATCTACTGCACACATGTTAATTTGTAAAGCCCAGTGAGGCGCATTCATTGTCAGCGGTATGTGGTTTCGTTAAGTTCGTGAGTTTTGTAACAGTTTAAACTGCTGTTGTATTTCTAAGTTCACAGTATGACGTCGTGAGTTACCTCCGGCGTTTGCCTTGACTATATCATTTTGCATTTCATCATGTTTGTCTATCTGTAAATATTTGGATTACTGAGTGTGAAATACTTGTCGAAGTGACTAATATTTAACATTTCGTTTCTTTTCCTTAGCATTAATGAACAACATATAATTTACGCTTAAAAAATTACGTACCACAACTGTCCGCAGGATATCAGCTTCCTATACGAGTACTGGCAATTGCATTAAAGTCCAATGAGTTTGACTTTACATGTATGATATAACGTTACCAATGCAATAACTGCAACTAAACCGTTTGACGTTTCAAGCAGTGAATAAAAGAAGTTAATAAACCCGTCTAAAAGAATATAACCTATATCAAAGATCGCGTAAGAAAGAATAATTTGGTTGGCTGCTTCCAATGAAAGGGGCTGAAGCCTTCTACCAGACTAAACATACACAACCGTATGATAAAGTAGGCATAACCTACATTGCACATTGAATTACGTTTGTGAATTACTGGGTATCATAAATATGTCTATAGAGATACAGATCTATGCAAACATTCCTTCACACCTGAGTGTATAGACTGCGGTTTTAGACGACTCCAGTGACATAAAGGTTGTACGGAAGTCATTTCATGAACTCACTTTTATTTCGATGGATGAGTATTGCCCATTGAAGTCAACTGTGTAACTTATCCACTTCATATGATTGTTAAGCCTTTGAACAAGAAGAGTAGACCGCAGGGGCGCACATTCACAAATTGAACAAGCCTGGGTGTAGCGCTTTTTCGACTGAACAATGTCTGGGAAAGTTAACCAACGAAAAAGGCAATTTGATTTATAATGAGAACATCCACTTAACGTTTATTGGCTGTGAGTAGGCGAAGTCTCCGGAAGCTGGACATTTCGAAGAAAAACGTAAACAAAAAGTCAGAAAGGGAATTCTACTTTATTATTCTGTGGAATGTATCTCAGAACCGTGGTGGAGTCGAGTACGCAAAGCCCAGGACGCCGCAGCATAATGTAAAGTTAAATAAGAGCAGCAACGCTGCAAAGGCTCAGATAATTTAGCGTCTATTGGAGAAATTTGTTTTGATTGGCAAGATTTCTGCGCAGCTTATCCATTTGCTTGTGGATGATTTTTGTTTTGATATACGGTACAAACAACAGAATTGTGAATAAGGTGACGTCGTGTGATGGATTTGTTGTTTTGCTGCTAAGCAACATAAGCAGTTTTGCTACATATAAAAGTTATTTTACTTTCCAGTAACATTACTGCATCCACCTTAAGCTCATTTGGAGGCAGTTTTTAAAGAGTAAATTAAAATACCACAAATTATGGAAACTACCGAATTAAAGTTGAAACTTGCGTTAGTTATCTATTAATACACACTGGCAGTTAAATTGGCCACGCCAATGACGACATATTTTTAATTTGCTTTGGCCAACAAATGTTTTGGGTCATATCCTCGATGGCTTTTTAAATTTGGCAAAGATCCCTCCTCAAAATGAGAAAGAATGTCTATCAATGAAATTGTTGAATTATCGTTTTATGTGCCTTTTCAAGGCGTATGGAATACTTTAACATATGATAATTAAATATTTTGAATTGTTTATGTTTCATGAATTAAGTTATAGTCATGGTAGAACAAAAGGGAAACGATGGAACGAGTCATAAACTATGATGGCTAATAGCGCATACAACTTGAGAGCTTCTATCTGGGCTATATAGCGATTTCGGTATGTTTTTCAATAAAGTAATTAACTGTATTAAGACATCACCAGGATCTTGGTAGTATCTGCCAACTCGCACAATGTAGCTCATTGCTTTGCGCCCCATAAAACTCTTCCAACTAGAAGATGAGCAACTTTGCCATGATGTTACACATGAGCCTTGTATAACTGGTTATCGTTTAGTGATAACGCTATCACTAACGATTTTCTAGTTTACCTTTAATTTTCACCTGCAGTCTTCCATGAAAAGCAATTGCAAAAATTGAAAAACTCTATGAAACCTATTTGGAAATTATGCCAAACATGTCGTCTTTTTAAGTCCAACATTACATTGAACGAAATTATAGTTTTTTTTCTGCTGGTACTCAAATAACTTATTCTGGAAATAACTGAATATAATAGGAAATTATTCGCCGAATAGGTAAGAAAAATTTGTTGATGAAATAGCCATCTTGTGAAAACACGAAATAAATATTAATTCCATGAGATTATGGCATATTTTAGTGATATTGTTGACACTACAAACATTTAAAATCTGAATACTCTTTACATGATCTGTACTGAAAAATGAAGCCCTGAAGCATCATGTAACCATAGACTCTGGCCTATACGCATGAGGTAGGTGGGAGTTTAGGGTGTATGGTTTGATGAATCTTTGTTTACAAATTAGTGTCGTAAGTATACTTACAATCCTCAACTGGAAAAGGTAAACATGAGTGTCCGTACATTTTTTTGTATTGATTCAGTCTTTTTCGTAGAGGTTGAAATAATCCTCCTTCTATCAGCGCAGTATTTTGTTTAAACTGCATTAGAGAGAGAGAGAGGTGGAGAGAGATGTGGAGAGAGAGAGCATAGCTCGACATCACCTCATATATATCGGACGCTGGTGCGACGACGGTGACGACAGTAGCAACGTGACTGACAATGCACGATTATTTAAAATGAGTTAACCTTCTGGCGTTTCCATTTACGCCAGTAACAGGCTGAAAAAGAGGAGGCAGTCGATTCTACAAGGTCTGGAGGACTGGGCGGAAGATAAACTCCATAATCAATTTGTAGTGACTTTCAGCAACAGCTACGACGCCCAAGCAAGTACCCGATGTGCGAGTTTGACGAGATAATTAGACCCTGGTCGCCGACCACCCAGACACAGAATAAATATTAACTTTTACTTTATCTAAGGTTAGTTATTTTCTGAACAATATGTACAGATATTAATTATAGTACCTTCAACTACAGATAGTCTGAAAGAGGGTGCGAAATCAAAAAAGTATTTTGTTGTCATTTTATTTCCCTTTTTTCAAAAATTTATGTATTTTTATTGTTTACTTTATCTAAATACTCTTTTTTACATTCAAATATCTATCCTTTGCTTTCTTTACAGACTTAACGAGACGACGGAGAAGGAAAAAAAGAAACTTAGTGTGGTGAAAAGTTAAGGCTTCAGCATGTCATCTTGGGGTTTCTGATTCTTTGAACATATCCCTTTACTAAATCAAATAAGAAAAGAAAAAAGAAAAATGTCTTCCAGTAGTCTCATACATATTCATCGACACTTACTAATCCTAAAACAAAAGACCAAATACTAAGTACTCTCCTCCAGTATTTGACCTCACTCATCAATATCCATCGACACTTATTCCTTATACGAAAGAACACATTCAAATATAGAAAACTGTTCTCCAGTATTTCACTTCCCTGACAATATTCATATTAATCATTAAACAAGCGAACTAAATGAAACAAAATAATTTAAACCCTAAACAATAGACTAATTTAAATAACAAGACGGTCGTACTGCTACTAATACCAAATTGAAATATACTAAAAAATATTGCTCAGCCCTTTTCCTGAAACACTAGTAGAATAAACGACGTGCGTCTTCCTTTGGAGTGGAATGTAAGTGTCAGAACAAATTATACTGAAACTTGGCATTATTCCTTTCAATGTCTTTTAACAGCTACAACTGCTCTATCGATGTCAAGACGCCAAGCATTTCCAAGTCAAGTCACGAGTCATTTTATCTGCAATTCAGAGTTCGTGTCTTGTGAAGTCACAAGTAATATATCATCAAGTCAAGTCACAGGTCATTTACCAAGTCGAGTTTAAGTCATTAATTCGAGTCAACAACACGGCTAATCTCCATTTTATTATACAAATATTTAATTAAGTAGCGCACATACATTTAATATATACACCCTAATACTTAATGTAATCATGAAATCTAAAGTCTCATTGTTAACTGAAACAAGATTTTGACAATATTATTTCATTAGCGTCGATTTAAATGCAGAGGTTGTTATCAAGCATATTATTTACGGAAACTCTTAGTATATACATATATCATATAGAGTAAAAATATACTACATTATTTTCTTCCCATGAGACTTTTATCTTTCGAATGAAAAGTATGAAACTTCTCGTTAGTTTCAACTAAATGGTTAAGCAGTGAAGAACATGTCAGGCAAAGGGATTGCTTTGGTGGGTGGTCTGTGCTCTGGTGCTTTGGTCGGTGCTTTGGCTGGTGGTCGGTAGGCCGGATTTACAACACCTTCATTTGCAGGTGGCACCACATAAGGTCGGTTAACATCCTAATTATCAATAAAAATGAGAAGAAATTCGTTATGAAATGTTCATTACGATCAAGACATCCACAATGGTATCTATAGAAATACGTTCTTAATTGCCCTCTGCTCCTTCGGTTTATATATATATATATATATATATATATATATATATATATATATATATATATATATATATATAAGAATTGAATATATATATATATATATATATATATATATGTATATGTATATGTATATATTGTTACGAGGGCCCATTGTAGCCTAACGCTAGTCACTGCTAGTGAGAAACCTAATGTTATAATGTGGAGAGTAATTGAAATTGCCTACGTGATAAATCAGTATTTAAGAAATTAGGTCGGGTTACCGTGTCAGAATGTTATAATACACGATTGTTCTGGTATATTCCTTACGATGACACGCTGGTCTCGGGTTAACGTCGGTTTACGTGAAATCGCGTGTAAGCTGTGCACGGCATCTTCGTGGATTCTCTGGAACGTTCGGGAGAGATGCAAAGGACTTCCGCGAAATAGAGAAACCGGGTCGCGTTGTTACTCAGATGTATCGAGAAAGATCTGGAGGATTCTTGACATGGCGAATCGTATATAAACCCGCCCAGATCGGAGAGTTTCTCAGTTTCTGAACGAATACAAGCGAAGACAAATATTAAACCATTCTACTATATATCGTCAGTGCTCAACTGCCAATAGTTTCTGAAGGATTGAGATATCGATACCAAGATTGATTCTACACTTCCATTCAGAAGTTTGAAGAGGACTTTGCTGTGAAAGTACAGTTTTCCAGTGTTTATTTCGGAGAAGGTGAAGAATTTCTGTCTCCGTTGAGGAAGTTCGTTACGCCAGGAGTTGGTGGCTATAAAGCTGATTTGGACTGACTCTGGTAATATTTAGTCGGCGAGAAGTTCGACTTGTGCTTCACTCGATTGTGGCTGGAAGTCCGTCTTCTATTTTGGAGCATCGCCGGAAAGAAGGTGACTGCTGTTTCTGGGATCGCGAGAAACTTCTTCGAGGACCAGTGAATTTCGCGGTACAACGGACCGAGAATCGTCGTTGGAAGAGACCAGCGTGTTTTAAAGTGTATCCTATCTTGTTAAGTTTGTGAGTAATTTTCTATATATTTGTAATAACCACTTGTTGTTGTTGGTTCGAAATCCATTGTTCAATATAGTTTACGTTCTCATTTAAATTCTCTAGACTCGTCAATTTGTCTGTGTTCCTTACGGAAACGAACCCAGGCTTGTGTCTCGTTAAAAATTAGTTATCGAGACCTCTCGCATTCCAACGTAACAAGAGCTACTTGAACAGAACCTTCTTTATAGTGTAAATATCTCCCATAATGCAACAATTGACGTTTACGTTTATATTATGTGTGTGTTTGTGTTTCAAGGATAGAACTATCAGACCACATACACGGAGTTGGCTCCAAACACCCAATGGCAGTACTCCCACTTTTAAACAAAGTCATTGCTCCGATTTTAGTCCTATCGTAGTGGTTCAGATCCAAACTAAATCAGTCGATGAAAATTTTAATTTATCATTATTTATTATCACAATCTTGCATTTAGAGCTTCCCATATATACGCACCATTGGTCTCAGAATGCAACATTTGACGTTTACGTTTACATTATTTGTGTGTTTTTGTTTCCAGGATAGAATTATCAGAACACATACACGGGAGTTGGCTCCAATGACCCAATGACAGTACTCCCACTTTTTAAAAAAAAAAAGTCATTGCTTCGATTTTAGTCCTATCATAGTGGTTCAGATCCCAACTAAATCAGCCGATGAAAATTTTAATTTATCATTATTTATTATCACAAACTTGCATTTAGAGCTTCTTATATATACACACCATTGGTCTAATTTTTTATTGTTATTTCTTGGAAAGACCACTTGCCCCCTATATGGGAGTCGGCTACAATAACCCCAGGACAGCATCCCTTCTTTCCAAAAACAATTGATTCTATTCTGGTTTTTCTATTCAGGTTCATGTCCATATTTATATCATCGCGGCATCGCTTCACCTCGTTGAACCTTAAAGGGTGTGAAGACTCGCGCAAAAATAAACGTTTAATACCGGTAATCTGACCTAGGTTCAAATACACATACACAGTTTACTACCATCAGTAATTAGACACTAGTGAACAATCAGTACATACAGCTGCGGTCATTACCCTCAGCAAAGTGTACAAACAATACAGCGAAGGACATCTCAGGTCCAGCTTCAGATCACAAGGTATCACGTTTCATTACTCTACTGTCTGCATTTTGTAGCGACGCGAACAAAACGTCACTTGCAAGCAACGGGAAGTTAACTTTTTCAGATGGTCGCACGCAGTTTGGGGCGAGTCTTCAATGCTTTAACCATATGATGTTTGAACTATGCTGCTTTATATTCGACTTGTAACTTTACTTTAACACAATCAAATACTTGTGAGTTGACATTACTGGAGAAAATTGACTTGTGACTTAACTCAACTTGCGAGAAATTCAAACGACTTGTCACTTGATACATACAGTGACTTGGTTAAAAAAACTGCATTTTATATACATTGTCAATGTCAGATAATAAATGAAAAGATATAAGAAATGGAGAAGTAGGAAGAGTTCCTGCCCTACCCTTTGTGGAGTCCAGTGCAACAAGTGTGAATGCCAAACTAACCTGTTCCTCGTGGTAATCTCTTTAAATACCATTGTGACAGTAATATATATATATATATATATATATATATACCCAGTTTCTCCATTCTTGGAAGTCCTTTGCATATCTAGCGAACGTTCCAGAGAATCCACGAAGATTGCACAGCTTACACGCGATTTCACGTAAAGCGACGTTAACTCGAGACCAGCGTGTCATCATAAGGAATATACCAGAACAATCGTGTATTATAACATTCTGACACGGTAACCCGACCTAATTTCTCAAATACTGATTTATCACGTAGGCAATTTTAAATACTTTCTATCATATAACATTAGGTTCCTCACTAGCAGTAACTAGCGTTAGGCTACAATGGGCCCTCGTAACACCCTCCCCCTTAAAGGAATGCACAGTGACATTATCTTTGTCTTGTCATATATACAATAAATTTATGTGAATCTGGACAAAGCATCTGCCATCACATGTCTTTTCCTTTTATGTGCCTCACATCAAGATTGTACTCTTGTAAAGTTAAACTCCATCTCATCAATCTTTGATTCTTATTCTTCATTGTATGTATGAAAGTGAGAGGATTATGATCAGTAAACACAAGCACAGGGTAGACAGTAGTATGCAAATATACATCGAAATGTTGCAGTGATAACAGGAGTGCAAGATATTCCTTTTCAATAGTTGAATAATTCCTGGTTTGAACACTCTGTTCTTTGCATTTTTGTCATACCATTGTTTCATTTTGGCTTGACCTTGCTCCAAATTTTGTCTGCCTGATTTCGTTTTAGGGATAGGATCTAAGCAATCAATAATGACTTTACTAAAAGGCGCATCAAAAGCAGGGATTGGTTTCAAAGGTGCAGGCGGTATTTTCTGGTTGGGCTTCCCAACCACCTGACATGTATGGCACGACCTACAGTAATCAGCCACATCACTCCTGATTTTGGGCCACCAAAAAAAATGTTTTAGGATCCTATCACAGGTTTTCCTGACGCCTAAATGTCCTGCCATTGGACTATCATGGGCCATGCTCATGACGTCACTGTGGTACACCTTGGGTACAACAATTTGGTGCACCACTTGCCATTCCTCATCTGCAGGCGCATCTAGCGGTCGCCATTTTCTCATCACCACGCCATTTTGTTTGTAGAAGCAGACAGGGTTATTCTCCGCTTCTTGTGGGGTCACTGCCCCTTAAACTAAATCTATTAGTTCAGGGTCACGACTTTGTTCTAAAATCAATTTGTTGCGACTCAAAGGATCTTCTTTTTCTACCTTTTGGTAATCTCCCGAACTACTTTCTGTGTCATTCAACACCTTAAAAAATGTGTCTTCCAAATTGAATACATCACCCTGACAGCTCTCAGACTCCTCCACTTCCGAGACTGCCTTTTTACTCATTGTCCTAGTCATTACACACGCAGGATATATTTCATCTTCCTCGTGGCTACTAACATTAGAGGGCGTATTTGTAACAATGGGATTAGGGAGAACCTTATCCCCTGCCAGGTCATTTCCAAGCATCATGGAAACACCTTTTATCGGCAATTCCGACATAACACCAACCAGCACTTTGCCGGACACCAAACCACACTCTAGGTTACTCTATGTAAGGGAACACTGATAATCTCCATCTTTATCCCATGGATTAATGCACATGTTCCAGTCGAACTCTGTTCACAAAAGGGCAACGTTTCTTCTAAAATGAGCGACTGTGAACAACCTGTGTCCCTTAAAATCTTAATTTGTTGGGGCGAAAAATCATCACTAATTGATATGCTACCCTCCATAATAATAATAATAATAAGCAAATATTTATATAGCGCTTTATGCAAAGGCCTCAAAGCGCTTAAAACAAGTACACAAATATGCAAGACAAATCACTGTAAATTTTGGAATAAATGTGTTTTTAAGAGACGCTTAAAACAGTCAACCGATGGTGCATTGCGAATTGAAGATGGTAGATTGTTCCAGAGATGAGGTGCAGCAGAGATGAAGGCTCTTTCTCCATAAAACTTTGTGTTTGGGGTATGGCTGGTGGCAAGAAGACACTTTGTAGACGAGCGAAGTTGGCGTTGAGGATGATACTGAGGAATTAAATTTGTAATGTAACCAGGAGCAAGGGAGTGTTGTGATTTGTA
This sequence comes from Apostichopus japonicus, assembly GCF_037975245.1. Lineage (NCBI taxonomy): Eukaryota > Metazoa > Echinodermata > Holothuroidea > Aspidochirotida > Stichopodidae > Apostichopus > Apostichopus japonicus. The sequence goes on from NC_092581.1 coordinate 9,567,843, forward strand.
CGTTAAGAGGAGGAGCTTATAAATTGACCGATGTTTTACTGGAAGCCAATGGAGTGATTGAAGCACTGGAGACATGTGATCATGACGCGATGAACATGATATTAACCGGGCAGCAGAATTCTGAACAGTTTGAAGTTTTTTCAGTGTAGAGTCAGGAAGGCCAAATAAAAGGGAGTTACAGTAGTCAAGCCTGGGCATTATCAAGGAACATACAAGTTTTGTAGTGATATCTTTGGTTAAAAACTTCCGTATCCGGCTGATCTTCCGTACGGCATTGTATGATGATTTGCAAACAGCATTGACCTGTTGTTTCATGCTTAGATGGGGATCCAGTACAACTCCTAGACTTTTGACGTGCGTGGACGGAGTGATGGTAGTCTGATCAATTTTGACTGAAATAGATTTGATTGTTGTGGATTTAAATTGCGAGGTAGCATGGAGGATTTCAGTCTTTGAGTCATTGATAAAAAGATTGTTTGATATAGCCCATGATTTTACATCTGCAATACAGTTTTGGATTTTCTGAATAGCATCGGAACAATGATCAGGATGGAAAGATGTGAATAACTGAATGTCATCAGCATAAATAACAGTTTGCATATTAGCTGAAATGATTAAATCATGCAATGGAGCTACATACAAGGTCCCCAGAACTGAGCCTTGTGGGACTCCAGTTGCAAGCGTAACTTCCTTTGACAGATTTTGATCCACAATAACACATTGGGTACGGTTTGCTAAGTATGATTTCATCCAATACAATGGAACTCCATCAACACCATATCTTTCATGCAAACGTGTTAAAAGTGTTTGGTGATTAATTGTGTCGAAGGCGGATGAGAAATCCAACAGGACTAGTAAAGCATCTTTATGCTCATCAAGGGCACAGAGAAGGCTATTCTGCACATAAAGTTGAGCAGTTTCTGTGCTGTAATTTGCTCGATATGCAGATTGCATTCTCGCATAGAGATCATTGTTTGAAAGATAATCTTGAAACTGTTTGCAAACAATACGTTCGATTAGCTTGGATAGATAAGGGAGGTTTGATATAGGTCTGTAATTTGCAAGATTATTAGCATCAAGCTTGGGTTTTTTAATATGAGGAATTATCACCGCTTGCTTCAGTGAGCATGGTAACTGACCTGAAGTTAAAGAAAGATTAACAATTTTCGTGATGACTGGTAGTAAGTCTGAGATACACTCCTTGAAGACAAATGTTGGCAAAGGATCCAAAAAACAAGAGGTAACTGGTGACGAGTTAATAACTTCTAAAACATCTTGTTCACTCACTTCTTTGAAAGCAGTAAAAACTGACTTTGATTTACATTGTTCCATCGGAGTATTACCAGTCCCATAGTCAGGATAAGCATGTTGGAGAGAATTTACTTTTTGTTGAAAGAAATCAACAAATCGATTGGCAAGATTCTCAGCGACATCATATTTTGGGAGGGTATTATCCACTTCCGGTGAAGTTAGCTTATTTACAATACGAAACATATCCTTCTGGTTTGCGGAGGTAATCTGTTGTCGAAAATAACAGGACTTTGCGGAGATCAGCAAATCTTTGTAATGTTTACATTGAGTCATGTACAGCTGTTTGTGTACAATGAGACCGGAGTGTTTATATTTTCTTTCACATTTGCGTTTCTCACGTTTTGCTAATCGGATGTCTCTGCTGTACCATTTTGCCCTTGGGCGCATAATTACAGCCTTTCTTGTGACAGGTGCATGTTTATCTATAATTGTCCTAAGAACTGAGTAATATTGGTCCACAAGAGAGTCAAGAGAACTTTGCGGATTTAGCAGTAAAGATGAGGATCCAATGTCACAACGAAATTGGTCAAAATCAATGTTCTTTAGGTTGCGCCTTTGAGTGAATTTCCTGACAGGAGGTGGTCGGTCCATATTAATGAGGCAACTTACAACTGAGTGGTCAGAAGTACATAAATGTTCATCATGCACACACGTACATTTAACAAGATCCGAGTCTTTATGTGAAATGATAAGATCAAGTGTATGTCCATTTCTGTGGGTTGGACCAGAGACATGTTGCTGGAAATCAAAAGCTTGGAGTAAGTCATCAAAAGAAGCAAAGTTTTGATCTGATGGAACATCAACATGAATATTGAAATCCCCCATGATAAGTAAGGGGGTTGTGGAAGAGGATAAAAATTGAAGTAGAGATGAAAAATCATCGATGAACATTGCAAAAGTTAATTTATTTTTGTTGTTTGGGGGAGGCCTATATAGTCCGATCATGCGTATTGTTGATTTTGATGACGAAATGTTGAGATCGATGAACTCAAAAGACCTAAGATTGCCACTGTCATTTAATTTCACATCAAAACTCTTCCTGATCAAAAAGCCAACTCCTCCTCCCTTACCCTTATTTCGTGGGCAATGGTAAAAAGCAAAGTCTGGAAGTGAAGTGTGTAAGTCAGCTAAAATACAATCATCACTGTCATCTCCCTTTAACCATGTCTCTGTTATTGCCATTGCATCCATATGTTGGTCAATGATAAGGTTACATAATGAAGTCACTTTGTTTTCAGCTTTTATTGAGCGAATATTCCAAAGCCCGAAGTGCAAATTGCTTCCTTTTTTAGATAAAGAAGCAAGTTCATTGTCCTTTCTTCCTCTCCTACGACCTCTTCTGGTTCGCTTCACTGCACATATATTTAAACTTCTTATGACAGAATAGATGTCAGAAGATAATCTGCATCTTGGCTGTCTTAAGCTGAGAAGATCACCTTTTGTGTATGTGAGCATGGTTGTTCCAGTGGTTGATAGACAAACAAAAGCAATAGCTGCACCACAAAATAAAGCAAGAAAAGTGTGGAATTTTAAGCTGGCCATGGAGAAAATAGCTGAGGTTTACAGCTAGGCTAGTACAACTATCTGTTAGGCTTGAAAAGATTTCCAGAACAAAAACAATGTCCAAAATTACCAGAAAAGTAGCAAAAGTTAAGTTATCTGAGAAACTCCAAAGTCAACTCTTATGTCAGAAACGCAAGTAGCTTTGAGCATCCAACAGAAAAAATTGTTAACAGTAGAAAAAACTTGCAAGAAAGTGAGAGCTTGTTGCATGGTGCAGCCGCAAGGGCGCAACACATATATATATTGAATGGTTGGAATACCTTATTCACTTGATTTTTAGCAAATTCCTTCTTTTGGATTTCTTTGTTAATTCGATTCGAATTCCTCTGTGAGGCAACATATCCAACTGTATTAGGGGGTGATTTTGAGGATCCCTCCTGTTTTCTTTGAGAATTTTGATTTTGTAGCAGATAACATTGTGACATGAGATGACCAGGTTTGTTACAATTATAGCAATTAACTTGCTTTTTGAATCCACTCCCACTTGGTCGTTTCGTGCCCCCAGAATTCCATTTGCCGCTGTTTCCCTTTGAATCGGGTGTCCCTTTTACCTCTGTGTTTATTTTAGGTTTCTGGCTCTTAGCCTGGTAAAACTTATTTGGGCTCAGTTTGTGGGTCAGGGCATAGTCATCTGCTTTCGTTGCCGCAGCATGCAAGGTGTCGATCACTCTCTCATCAATATGAGTTTTGATGTCGGGGTGGATACATCTTTTAAATTCCTCAATCAGGAACAATTGTCGTCATTTGACAAAATTCTCCCCTACATCCTTAGAGTGGAGCCACCTATCAAACATTTGCTCCTTTATTCTGGCAAAATTCTACATGTGTCTGATTATCATTTTTTCTAGCCCCCCTAAATTTCTGTCGGTATGCCTCTGGCACCAGCTCATAGGCTTTGAGGATCGCCTGCTTCACTTCATCGTAGTTTTCACTCTTTTCCATAGGGAGAGCCGAATACACTTCCCGTGCTTTCCCAACAAAACTACTCTGTAAAAGCAGCGTCCACACCTCTTTCGGCCACTTCATATTCGCAGCCACTTTCTCAAAGTGTCGAAAATATTTATCTACCTCTATCTCGGTAAATTTCGGCACCAATTTAATATATCTCGAGGCATCAAAATATGATTGTGATCGAGGAGCTGACGAAGAGGATGATGAGTAAGATTCCGATTTATACTTTGCCTGAATTTCTAATTCTTTCAGATGTGTTTCAGATTCGAGCCGTTTTAGTTCCAGTTCTTGCTTTTGCTGTTCTAATCTGATTTCTTGCTCTTGCTTTTGCTGTTCTAATCTGATTTCTTGCTTTTTCTGTTCTAATCTGATTTCCTTCTCTAGTTTGATTTTTTCCATTTCGATTTCTAACTGTTTCAGCTGAACGGCGTCACCGCCGATTTCTGTCAGAATTTCAACCTTTTCCCCCAAACATGACTCATCGAGAATTTCTTCGTCAACTAATACATCGATCAACCCATTCTTAACAACTTGTTTCCTCGTTGCTTGCTTTACGCCTAAGCTATAATATTTGGCTAATGCCATCAAATCTGGCTTCTTTAGGCCATCAAATTTCTCCCAAGTAACATCTTTGAGAAATTCCTCTGGCTCGAACTCCATGTTCTCTCTCGTTTTCTCTCTAGACAATTTGCAAAACAATAATTCTCACAAATGATTTCCCTTCAAACGGATAGGTCACAAATGTTGTAAACCTTTCAAACGGATAGGTCACAAATGTTGTAAACCTTTCCCGGATAAGCCCCCAATTTTGTTACGTTGGAATGCGAGAGGTCTCGATAACTAATTTTTAACGAGACACAAGCCTGGGTTCGTTTCCGTAAGGAACACAGACAAATTGACAAGTCTAGAGATTTTAAATGAGAACGTAAACTATATTGAACAATGGATTTCGAACCAACAACAACAAGTGGTAATTACAAATATATAGAAAATTACTCACAAACTTAACAAGATAGGATACACTTTAAAACACGCTGGTCTCTTCCAACGGCAATATCCCTCAGCGGCCACGACCTCGATGACGACGATTCTCGGTGCGTTGTACCGCGAAATTCACTGGTCCTCAACGAAGTTTCTCGCGATCCCAGAAACAGCAGTCACCTTCTTTCCGGCGATGCTCCAAAATAGAAGACGGACTTCCAGCCACAATAGAGTGAAGCACAAGTCGAACTTCTCGCCGACTAAATATTACCAGAGTCAGTCCCAAATCAGCTTTATAGCCACTAACTCCTGGCGTAACGAACTTCCTCAACGGAGACAGAAATTCTTCACCTTCTCCGAAATAAACACTGGAAAACTGTACTTTCACAGCAAAGTCGTCTTCAAACTTCTGAATGGAAGTGTAGAATCAATCTTGTTATCGATATCTCAATCCTTCAGAAACTACTGGCAGTTGAGCACTGACGATATATAGTAGAATGGTATAATCAGAGAATCCACGAAGATTGCACAGCTTACACGCGATTTCACGTAAAGCGACGTTAACCCGAGACCAGCGTGTCATCATAAGGAATATACCAGAACAATCGTGTATTATAACATTCTGACACGGTAACCCGACCTAATTTCTCAAATACTGATTTATCACGTAGGCAATTTTAAATACTTTCTATCATATAACATTAGGTTCCTCACTAGCAGTAACTAGCGTTAGGCTACAATGGGCCCTCGTAACACTCTAAACACGAGGTTGTGCTACTAAATACTGTGTGTGAAGTTGAAAAGGAGTTGTGGTCTAAACTTTCCCATATGAATGCAAAAGATCAAAGTTAAAAGTGAAAACATGTGAAAGCATGAAAAATCACGATGCAATATTCAAAATCCCTTGAATGACTACAACTACTAATAGTATGCAACCTTTGTACACCTGACGTAATTTAACACTACCACTAAAAACAATAATCCCATTATGCACAGACTTAAATAAGCATCGAAATGCAACCTGCACCTTACAACGCATTTCAGAGTAAAGCTTAAACACGCTGTATACTTTATGTCCCAAAGTTGAAAGCATGATAACATTGTTCATTATATAGTAATGGTGCAATATCGTCGGTTGAACAATTTTCTTTACTCGTCACTACTTGGTGCAGAAAGGGTTGGTAGATGATATGCTGGTGTCAATGTCAACTCATCTGATCATTAGTACTAAATTCACACACATCACCAGATTGAAATATTGTAAAATATACTGACAATCCTCAACTTTTTCCTAAACTACTCGTAAAATAAACAGCATGCGTCTTCCTTTTAAGGGGAATATAAATGTTAGTGTCTGAGTCTGAGAGAGAGAGGTGGAGCTAGAGGGAGAGATTGAGTCATTCACTTACCACACCACAGTACGTTAGATATGACCCGACGATGCAGGCAGTAAATTCACACGCCAGTATTCCAACGAATACGAATGAATCGGCATCTTTACCCTAAATGAGAAACAAATGGAAAGCTAGTCCGTATTATTTCAGATAAGAAAAATCAAGTTTGCAGTATCATTGGTTTCATTCAAAAGCAAAACAATCTATCAAGTTATCAAGTACTTATGATTGATGCAGTACTGTAAAACAAGACAAAAACATCACATTATGATAACAATTTCGCAATTTGTAGGAACAACTTTCATTCTATCTGACTTTCCTTACCCAAAATAAAAATTGAATAAATATTAGGACTCCACCCATGATTACCGCAACCCAGGCAAGGTTACGGAAGCATGTATTCTGTAAGGAAGAAAATAATAATTTTTGAAAGCGTTGCAGTACAATTTTGACATAAATAGTGAAATTGCAAGGGTAAATTAAGGCACAAAAATGATATGATATGTTGAAGACAGTTAACAACTACCAGAACAATGCTTTCAGCCCGGGTTGTATGTCTATGATAATGGTAACGTTTGAGATATGCCTCTATAAAGGGATGTTTCCGTGGTAAGCACTTTCCCACTTTTAATTAAAATCTCCATCGCCGTCTTGGTGGGTTTGCTGGAACTATAACTATTTGATTAGCTAAAAAAACATTTACACGAGGAATTGGATTAACAGTATGTTGTTTGTTCTCAACAATGGAGATGTTCTTCAAGAAAACTTTACTCCCTGTAGTTATCCTCTTTTGGTATTATCCGTGAAATATGATACATGTGGAATGTTTACTATAAGCGGTGTTTAGAACTGCGTAACAGTGCAACACTAAACTGGAAATATATTTCACTCTTCAGATAATCTGAACCTGATATGCTGTAGACAAATAAAAACAAACTTTTTCAGTCCGGGATGTAATTCTATTACATTTTTATTTATTTTTTATTCTAGGTAGCAGGCTAACCATATGTAATAGCTTGAACTTATTTGTAAGGACTAGTTCCTTAACCAGAGTTTGTAGAGACGGGGCACAAATGTTGACTGACGTCAGTCCTAGGGAGTGATTTATTACCCGGTGAGACATTTCTGGTTAGGGAGTTGCTTAGACAGAAAATCGTTTGGATCATTTTAACTACATTTAGCTTTTAGAGTGCCTTTCAATGTAGGACATTTGAAATTTTCTTCTTTTTTTGGGGTGGGAGGGGGTGGGGGGTTTATCATCCCCACACAGAGAGTAATAACGAGGGTAAGTGGTGTGGGGGACCTCCACCAGAAGAAGAAATGAAAAGTTAAGACGTCAAAACGGCTCCTTTATGAGACATTTTTGGACTAGCTCTGCACACCAGGATGGGTGTTCTTATTCTTCAGGAATTAATGTAAAACTCCCCCCCCCCCCCCATCTCACCCAACTAAATCCATTCTAAACCATTTTTCTCAACCAACCAATGGCCAGCCCTCACCCCTTTTCATACTCAACTGACAATAGGTAGGTACTTTTTTACGCGAGAACCGTATCTTAAGTGCGTTTTTTTGTGGTATTTGACCCTCTCTGTTTATGCCCCAAACACACATTTATATCAAGAGACAATATGAGCTTACTGTGAACACAAATTGTGTGAATCTCATTTGAACTCATATTCAAACGTATGATCTATATATATATGTCCTCTTCAAAGAGATCTTTCTTACCACATATTTGTTATATGACATGCCACTAAGAACGCCGACACTTCCAACGATAATGGCAATCTATATGGTGGAGAAAAAGTTTTAAATAAAATAAATGTATTGTTTCTTGCATTTGTAACCCTGATTGATGGTTAAACCGTATCCAGTGCCCTGTAAATTACACTTTTATGTTACGTTACTAATATGAGTTGCATAATGGTTGATCAAGTTGAGGACGATCTGAAAAAAAAAATCCACAGACAAATTTATTAGCAGTTTAATTTCAATTAACCCGGAAACATATTGTGAAAGAACGTATCTTTCAAATTCCAGCTTTAGTTTTGTACGAATGATTTCGAATTGGAAAGCACCATGATTAATGTTCGATGTCGAGGCAATGTAGTATGCCATATCCGCTTCTTTGAACATACTTTTGTTAATGAAATGGAGGTAAACGACAAAAGCAAATGAATATGTATAATTGAAATCGTAATGAGTTGTAAAATCCAGAACAGGGAAAACGCTATGTACCCACTCTGTAAAATGATAACACTTGGGTAATACGCTCTCAATGCCAGTCCAGTTTATTCGCATTCATACACCTGTAGAATCACTGTGGTCGAGAGGTACGGACTTCGGTCTGTGACACACGATCCGGGGGTTCGATTCCTACCTTCGCCTGATGAGTCCAAAAATGTATTTATTTATTTACTATATATATTTATATATATATATATATATATGTATATATATATATATATATATATATATATATATATATATATATATATATATATATTTATATATATATATATATCTATATATATATATGTATATATGTATATATGTATATATATATATATATATATATATATATATATATATATATATATATAATCATACTGCTATAAACCATACTTACTGCGCCATTTATCATCGCCAAAAATCTTGATGTAATAAGCGGACAGAATAGACTGATGCCACACAATGAGATGACAATGCTCATGGCTGTTCGAGACAATCGTATGCAATTGTTTTCTTCAGTTTGGAGGATTTGCTGTTGTCCATTGATTACAGGTTGCTGATTTCCACGCACAATTTGTTGATTAATTGCTTGGGCCATATCCCCTTATTCGTTGCAACTGCTTTTCTTCAATAGAAAGTATAACAAGGTAAACATGAAACGTCTCAGGTGTCGAGTCTGTCAAAGATAGCTTTGATTCGTTCTTTACTAATAGAGTAGTTACAAAAATTGAAAATGACTGTCATAGAGCTAAACGCAACAACCCTTCCAGATCAGAGTCCGCTCACTTACATATATATATATATATATATATAGGTACAAAGCACCAATGCATCCAAAAACGATATTTGGTATTTAGAGACTAAATATGACAAATTAATGTGTTCCATGTAATGTGAAAGATGTATAATAAATTATTTAGATCAACACACCTGAAAAATTGCACTGCACGACCAGTTTCGCCGTGGGCCTCATCAGGCGAAGATATGAATCAAACCCCGAATCTTCGTGCACAGACCTTAGTCAGAACTACTCAGCCACAGTGATTCAACTGGTAGGAATGTTTATTCCTGGCTCTGTATTACTGCCTTACTATAAGAGCGTATTACGTACTCGATACGATTATAAACAGTGCAATACTGTTGCTTTTGAAGTTACACACGTGCACCACTTTAAGAGGCAAGCCAAATCGTATCTAAGACATGATTGTGTTGCATATGGTACGGCAGATATATAATAATGTTCAAAAAATTTACACTATATAAGCCTATGCTGATGTTTAACCGGAATCCAGTTCTCTTTCATTTTTATGTTCACAGAATGACATCGTGAGTTTCCTGTTGCGTTGGCCTTCACTATGTTATTTGGTATTTCATCATGTTTCTCCATTTGAAGCGTACTTGGATTATTTGGTATTTATTGGTATTTTTTTATATTATTCTAAGTGTATTGACGGTTATTGGCGTTGACCTGTTCTATTCGATGTTCCTATAGTCACTGTGAGGTATTTTCCCAGCACTTTTTTGATCTGACATTTGATATATTTATATCGCGCCAATTCTTTTCAGTTTAATTATCAAGCAGCAGCCAATCGTAAGGTTGATATAATCGAGCAGTTTTATTTACAATACTGTTATTCCGAACTGTTCTTCGTATAGTCTCTATATAAGCTCTGTCTCAACAACGTCCATAGCGGATAATAAAGTACAATTGTACTACTACGTTAGAATGTTTAGGGGAAGATTTTGTTAAGCATTCTCAGACTGAGTTTTAAAATATTTGTAGAAGTGAACAATATTTAATATTTAGTTACCTTTTCCTAAACTTAAATGAACAACAGACAATTTACGCTTAAAATATACGTACCACAGTTGTCCGCAGGACACCAGCTTCGCATACGACTTGTGGCAATTGTATTACCGTTCAGTGAATTTGACCCTATAATCAAACGTACCTCAGGCAACAACTACTTCTACACCATTGAACACGGGGCACAAAAGAATTTGACGGAAAACTCAAGCAATGAATAAAAGAAGTAAATAAAACTTTATGAAAACTTTATGAAAGATCGCCTAAGAATAATTTAGAATAATTTGGTTGGCTGCTTCCAATGAAAGAGACCGTAGCCTGCTACCACAATACATACCGCACCATCGTAAGATATCGTAAGTATACATACAATGTACATTTGATTATGTTTGTGTTGCATTACTGGGTATCATAATAGGTCTACGTAGATGACGTAAAGCTAGCAAGAGTTCCTTCAAAGTTGAGCGGCGTATAGAATATGGTTTTAGATAGACTACTCAATTGACATAAAGGTTGTAAGGAGGTCATTTCATGAACTCATTTTTTTTCTACGGTGGATGAGCATTTTCTAAGTCAATGGTGTAACTTATCCACCACATATGACTTTTAAGCCTTTCATCAAGAAGATTAGACCGCAGGGGCGCACATTCACAAATTAAACAAGCCTGGGTGTAGGGCTATTTCGAAACCGGCTCCAGAGATTGACTGAGCGCTGTTTCGGAAATTTAACCAAGAAAAAGGCAATTTTATTTATAATTAGAACGGTGTTTAATTGTTATTGGCTGTGGGTACAGGGGTTAAGTGAAGTCTTTGGCAGCTGGATATTTGAAGGAATATATCTTGCTTTCTCGCAGCTAATGTAAAGTTAAATAAGAGCAGCAATGCTTCAGAGGCCCAGCTAATTAAGCGTTTATTTGAGAAATTTGTTATTGATTGACAATATAGCCGAGCAGCTTATCCATTTGCTTGTGCGTAGAATATAAGACATAAGCGGGATAACGGTACCGTTTCCTTCCGCCCATCTCATTTCCCCTTGCCTTATGATCCTTTTTACCAGACAAAGTTTTTTACAATAATTGCAAGTTGTAAACATTTTTACTCGTGACTTCCCAAAGACTCCACAATAAAGACGCTCCTTGGTGAATACTTAGTCTTCAACATAGCATGAGTATAGTCATAATCTTTCCTTGTCGCCAACGAAACCTAAAATGCTTTAAATCATCCCAAGGCCTTCGTTTCTTACATCATTTACAGTATCAATAGTGATTATATCTCTCATACCTTAAGATCGATATTCAAGCGTACATATAGTGGTGATAAATTTTCCCGGTCGAAATATCGTAGTATGTGCCTTTGCAATGCATATGACATACTTTAGCAAATTATTTATTTAAAATTTTGAATTGTTTATAGTTTCAACGTTTTATGAATTAGGTTACAGTCATGGTAGAAAAAGTGAAATGATAATTCGAGTCATCTGCTTCTATCTGAGTTTGTCAATAAAGTAGTTAATTGTGGTACGACATCACCAGGATCTTGGTAGAAGCTGCCAAATCGCACAATATATGTTGTTGCTTTGCGCAACATGCAACTCTTCCAACCAGAAGATGATCAACTTTACCATGATGGTACACACGAGCCTTGTATAACTGCTTATCGTTTAGTGATATCGCTATTCACCAACGAATTTCTAGATTACCTTTAGTTCACTTGCAGTCTTTCCGAAAGATTTATGTCATCTAATGTTTACACTCACTCAATTCTGCATCTTAGAATGATCATACTAATTGTATCAACAAAACCTGACCAAACAGGATTATAAATCTATAAACTGTTCTGGGCTATATCACTAAACAATGGTGCACGCATACCAGCCGATGTGACAGACAATCAAGGAAATTAAGGAGAAATCGTACTAAACTTGATCCTTTTGAGAAGCAAACCCAACAATCATTATTAACATACGTGTTAGAGATGCTCATGACAATCGTTACCTCAAATCAGCTAATACAAACCTTCGCTTATTTCTGAAATATCCAGAGGTTTTGATTTCCCTTCATTTAAGTTTTGAATCTAAGTAGTATTATATTGTGAAGAAAGGGCAATTGCTTTGGAAATGTATTAAACTTATTTGGGATATATACCAAAACGTGTCGTCTTTCCAAGACCAACATTACATTATATTATATTTTGTTTTTGATGGTTCTTAAATGAAATACTCTGAAATCAATTATTTGCCAAATAGGTAAGAGAAAATTGGCTGTATGTATAGCCATGGATAAGTGATTAAACTTATGATATTTGGGTTTATCTTGTGAAAAAATAAACAACGAATGGAAATAATTCCACAAGTTGCTGGCATTTTGCAGTGATATTTTCGACACTAAATACATTTCAAATCTGAAAACTCTTAACATGATTTCTACTAAAAAATGGAGCCATGCTGCATCATTTAACATTGGAGTAATGCCTATACACAGGAGGTACGTGGGAGTTTAACGGTGATGACTTTCCATTTCCCACTTTAAGTTACATAGACAAACGAATCTTCCAGAAACCTAGAAAAGGCACAAAAGCACCAGGCTTGCCCCTCCGTCTCAGAACTGAGACTAGCGTTGGTAGTACTAGCGAGTAATTGCCAGTGTCTGTTTAGCAAGCTCCGAGTCCCGTTGCCTCAGTTCCTGCCCTGTGTATGCATGCTTCAATTGATAACATTCGATTCCAAATGCATCCATTTTCTCTTTTTTTCAAAAATTCCCGAGTCCGCAAAGTGTTTCGGAAAAAAAATTGACTAGCTATTGCCTTAGTTATCGTCAATGGTGTGTAGGAAATATTAGGCTCAATAGGTTTCAATGTGTGTAACTGCGCTGTGTGGTTCGTTTACGTCAAGAAACAAGCGGGAACTGTCGGAATTCAAACAAATGGCGGATGCCATGGGTAACAATTAAATCGAATTTTAAGGCTGAAAGAAATTATTCAAGCATTCGTGTTGCTTCTGCCGAAAAAGAGCGTACTGGATTACAACTTACACGTCGTGTGGCTCCCAATTGAACAATTTAACTCAAATATAACTCAAATACGCTACCAGTAAACTAATTTTGAAAGTCATTTCAGATAAGGAAACCGTAGATTGCTCTTTGATGAAAACCCACCTTACTATGACCCGGCCGGGTATCGAACCCGGAACCTCCCGATTGCTAAGCCACATTGCTTCAAATGTCTCCTTTAATGCCAACACGCTACCAGTAAACTAAATTTTCATTTCAGAATGGTAGCGTAAAGACAAACAAGAAGCTAAAGCCAGTAAGAGGAAGTGGAAAGCTTAATTCCCGGGGGCTGGCAAAGCCACACTCTCAGGAGTATCTAGCCATAAAATACCTTCCCGGCGGTTGGGCCGCTCCACGGAAGTAATATTTCCTTTCGGAGTTATACTCGCATAGCCTTCTAGCACCGGGTCCTTAAATAAGGACCGCTTCCTCTGTCAGAGCCAAAGTCTGTTCCCATTTATAGCTTGTCGAGAGATGACTTTAAATTATACTTAGTTAGTCTTCTAAATTGAAAGAGATGTCTCTAAATTATTCTTAGTCTTCATTGTTTTTAATTAACAAATACACGAGGAGAAGTTTATTAATAAGAGGGTCGAGCAGAAGGGTGTCTTATAAAAACATAAAATTTGAAACAATTAAGTGGTTATAAAGAGGGATGGTATTGGTCTCATCAAGAAGCTTTTTCGATGGAGATATAACTTTTGGGAAATTAAGGCAAATTAATAATGGCAGTGCTGTGAATAACGTTTGATTAGAAATGTGATATTTAGTGCAGCTTAAAAAGCAAATACTGCCTTAATTATTAACATGCTGAAATTGTTGTGTTGATTTTATTTATACGGATATGAAGAGGGAGACATTTAAAATTACTTCAGCAGTGTCGCAATGGTAAATCAACACTTGAAATTTATCACTGTCAAGTATTCCTCATATGCCTTGTAAAGGCTGATATTAATTGGTAGACATCATCAGTATTCGGGGGAGAAATCTTTGAAAATAAAAACAATCGTCAACCGAAGGCATTACATTTTGTTGGTTTGATCACCAAATAATATGACATCATTGGCGTGACCAATTCAACTATATTACGGCCAGTGTGAAATGATACAATAAAACTGTAGATACCTAGCATTGTTAATGTTGCTTATCAGCATAAAAACCTACCCTGCACCACATGCCGGCACATTATTCCCAACTTTTGTTTTTTCTGCAGTAGTTGTACTCAGCGCCATATTTTCTAAATATATCCAAAACTGATATGAACATGTCCAAGTAAATGTAACTATATCCAGCGAAATGTCTCTTTCGATGAGATATTAGTGGGTGTAGTAATGCGCTTTCTAGTCACTTCGCCCAACAACCATTTCGCCCAACTGCCATTTCGCCCAACCAGCCTGGTCATTTCGCCCAACCAGCCTGGTCATTTCGCCCAACCAGCCTGGTCATTTCGCCCAACCTTATTTTTACTAATATTCAGTCAGAATAATATTACTTTTTCTGTTCCACTAGTTCAATTTGATTTATTTTGGGTTAGGTTACTTCGTAATAGGTAAATAAAAAAGTGAGGTCCGCTCGATATCGATCGGAGTCTGAGCAGTTATTTCGGGTATAATGGGAGGATTACACTACTTTAGGCGTTTACGCATACAATGGAAGTTATATTATTATACAGTGGCGTAGGAAGATACTTTTGAGTGGGGGGGCTGAAGACTGATGGCCGGCCTGGGGGAGGGGTCTAAGGGGAGGGGGTGTCCCCCTCCCCTTTGGAATTTTTTGCATTTCCAGGTAGCCTCAGCTGCAATTTGGTGCAATATAGCACACTTCAACACCCACTCCATTTTGTAAACTTAATTTTGTATTTTCACCAGGCCTTAGATGCAATTTGGTGCTCCAAATGAGATTTTTTTTCTCATTTGGAAATGAAAAAGGGGTTTTCTGACTTGCGAAGCGGGGGGGCGGAATGATACTTCCGCCCCTCCACGTTTTTCACTGGGGGGGCTGGCGCCCCCCCAGCCCCCCCGGTTCCTACGCCCTTGTTATTATACAAACACAGGGGAATCGGTCTTCATGAAAACCTATCAAACCTAACCCCTAAAACACTGATCCATCCTACTGACTAACAATTCCCGAACGTTTCCTTATTAAATTGAGAAAAATATATAAAACCCGTCCGTTTTATTGAATTACTATATTTAATCAATGTAACCACTTTATCAATGTAACCACATATGTAATCACATACTTATGTAATCAATTTAACCACGACTTCAAGTTTCTTAATACTCTGTTCGTATCCCGTAACGTTAACAATTCCCTAACGTTTACTTTTGTAATATCATATTTAATCGAGGTTGGGCGAAATGACCAGACTGGTTGGGCGAAATGACCAGGCTGGTTGGGCGAAATGACCAGGCTGGTTGGGCGAAATGACCAGGCTGGTTGGGCGAAATGACCAGGCTGGTTGGGCGAAATGGTAAGGTTGGGCGAAATGGCAGTTGGGCGAAATGGTTGTTGGGCGAAGTGTCCTGCTTCCTAGTAATGCTACGTGAGAGAGAATCAGTTTTTTTTTCAAAATGTCATTCGGTTTTGTTCCCTTTTGTGAAGATGACTCAAATTGCATATAACTCTTATGCATATTTTAGTGTTGTTATGGTTTAAATAACCATATATATATATATATATATATATATATATATATATATATATATATATATATATATATATATATATATATATATATATATAAATGAAAATCGTAATGAGTTGGAAAATCAAGAACAGTGAAAAAACCCTAACCACTAGGCTATGGACGCTGATTGTATGTCCAGAGGTTCGAAACCGGTAAGGAAGGTCGTAATTCCACTGTAGGCGTTTGTCACCTGTATCGAACAATACTAGTTCTGTTTTTGGTGACATATATATATATATATATATATATATATATATATATATATATATATATATATATATATATATATATATATATGTATATATATGCATTGTAGGTTATGCCTATTTTATCGTACGATGGTGTATGTAGTTTGGTAGAAGGCTACATCGTCTTTCATTGAAAAGCAGCCAACCAAATTATTCTTTTTTACGCGTATTTCATATTTAGAATATATCTTTTAGACGGGTTTTATTCTTTATTCTTTGATTCACTGCTTGAAACTTCAAATGGTGTAGTAGCAGTTGTTGCCTGGGATACGTATATTATGCATTCAAGGTCAAACTCTATTGAACGGTAATACCATTAGCACTAGTCATCTTACGCGATCTTTCCTATTTAGGTATTGTCTTTTCACTGCTTCATACTTTGTTAGATTCTTTTGTGCCTTGTTTTCAATAGAAGATTTTGGCTTATATCGTTTCTACGTAGTTGTAGCCTAGGATACATTTTTTGTTATGCATTTACTAACTTAGTTCAAACTCACTGAAGAGTAGGCCTAGTACAATTGCCATAGTCGTATGGGAAGCCGATATTGAGCTGACAATTGTTCTACGTTTATTTTAAGCGTGAATTGTCTGTTGTTCACTCTATCTAACAAAGAGGAACGAAATATCATATATTGTTCACTTCGACAACTTTTTTTTTCAAAATCAGTCTGCGTAACCTTTATTATTCTTTTCTCCTAAGTGTTGTTACATATTGAAGAGTGCATAGAACTTGCGGGTGAATATGAGTTATATGAGAATCACACAATTCGTGTTTGCCTTAACCTAATATGGTCTCAAGTCTCAAGTATGACTTTAAGCAGAATTTTATTCCTGATATGTCATTCTCGAAGTAATCTGAAAACTTTGAGTGACAGTAATGTTTCTACACTAGTCTGGTCGAGATATGTATTTATCTCTGGAATGCTCTTTTAAGGCTAAATTGATGATGACTTAGGCTCCTCGGTGCATCCTGAAAGTTAAAATGTGTTTCCATTGTTTTATAAACTCAACAAAACTATGTTCTGTTGACATCGTATAAACAATAAGGGGCTCTGTGTTTAATGTTGCCCTTCTCCTTCTCATCAGATGTTTAAAGGAATATTCCGGCAGATGAACTTAATTACGTAAAGTGGAATGGACTAAAATAGTCTCCAGGTTGAAACCATTATATCATAGCAATTTGTGTCGCAAAGATATGATTTTTTAATATATTTACAATTTTGGAAATGCATCAGGCAAGACAGGAGATAATGGTGTCACCGTGGCAATTGAGCTATAAATACGTTTGGTTACTTTATCAGATTCAAATAATTTAGCCACATAGTGAAAAAATATATCGACAAAAGAATTGTATTTTGATGAAGTAAATAAAACAAAAGTTTAGATTTAGCAACATTATCTCCAGTTATAGAGACAAGACATTGAAATGCAGTGTTCAACTGAAACTGTGAATGTTTGATAATTCCACACTATAGAGTGTTACATTGCTTGCCACCTTAAACTACAATAAAAGTAAAGAAAACGGGGCACCCCTTCGGGACAATTGTTAGGTATTTTCCTTTTAAATTATTATGAAATTGTAACATTCTGAGATGAAAATTAATGATTATTTAGTGCTTTGTATGAACGACAGACTAAATCAAAAATTACCGTGAGTTTTTCGCAGGATAATGCTCTCACGGGGGTATAACCTATGGCTGGATGCACGTATAAACTGGAAGTTATACCTCCGTTTATGTATTATCTTGCGCACGGTTAATCGTTGGTTAACTCCTAATTAATACTATGGGATATATAAATAGTTCTATCGACAGACAAAAGGATGTACTAAGCGTCATGTATTTTAGATGTATTCTTCTTCAACAAGGTATCACTTCAGCAAATGTGCTTATTAATTAAAAGGACTGGCTGGGTTTTAGTATTTATTGGTTAACTTGAATTACTCCTGAATTTGTTTGTCGATAGGAAACAGAGGCATGTAATCAGTGATTAGCAGGAGGTTTGTAATGGTGTTCCACAAGGCTCAGTCTTAACTACCTTTTCGTTCATTGTTAAAATTGTATGCTCTTCATACTAATATGCTTTGTAGAATCAATAAACTTGCTGTCGACATCAAAATTGTATGCAAAAAACATGTATTGAAAAGGTAGGGATACACATTCCCAAAAAGAGATTATTTAAGGTTTTAAGTAGTCTCCGCAGTGGCAAATGGTTCTCAATGTTATAGTAAGTGCGAGGTGCAGGTATAATCCTGTTAAGATAGTCTCCATGCCGAATTAGTTATCAGGATGTTTTTGTAAAATGGATCTAGGTGGTTATATTGATGTAATAATGCTGCATAACAGTACAGTTCTTTGTATGATTAAGGGAATTTTTGAAATGTTTCGGAAAAGAAATTGTTCCCAGATTATTTAGACTTAAATATCATATTCGAGCTTGGGGTCTTTACCATTATAAAGACAAGATTGGTTTAATATGTACTCATATGACCAAAAACGCTGTTGAGGGTACTCTGTTGGGGTTTTTTCATTACAAGCATGCA
Organism: Apostichopus japonicus; assembly: GCF_037975245.1. Classification (NCBI taxonomy): domain Eukaryota; kingdom Metazoa; phylum Echinodermata; class Holothuroidea; order Aspidochirotida; family Stichopodidae; genus Apostichopus; species Apostichopus japonicus. The sequence goes on from NC_092581.1 coordinate 9,586,608, forward strand.
GCCAACCGAATCACTAGTCTCCTTAATCAATTGTTCACCTTATATGGTTGGCTCATTGTTTTCTTGTTGGCAGTTTCAATAGGCTATCTATATTCCTAATTGTCAATATACCGTTTTTGTTTTCCATATGCTACGGTATTTCTCTTTTGGTGGTCATGTTATGCATTGTGAGCACACTTTAGATTTTACGAATGCTTCAGAGATTACGTATGATACGTCTCGTTTGATAGAGCTGATATTGGATGATATATGTGCTGTGAATAGTTGTGGTAAGTAACTGTAATTTGTTTATTACCAATAAACAAGAAACGAAATTTCAAAAATGTGTTCATTTATAGAAATACTTCCAAACCGAGAAACGTTTAGAAAAGACAAACTGTGTGATAGGACTAAACCTGTGTCAACAAAATATATATATATATTCTGCACTGTTTCTTTAAAATCTACACATATTGTTTATTTTCGTCTTTGTCCATTACGAATCTCAGCAATCAGGCAATAGTTGATATGTACTATAAGCAAATGATTGGCATTATGGCCTTGTTGTACTGACGAAATCATATTGCACAGCATATATCTAGCAATATAAGAAAGGGCAGTGTAATGTCGTGATTTCTTCTAGGCGATATTGCGCGATGGTATCATGTAAATTTCAGTAGCAACGGTAAAGGTATTAGGTAAATGATTGTTTAGAAGGTATGCTATATGACGTTACAATTGTCAGGTGAATCAAGCGCGTTGCTTTGTGAAAGTTCCAGTATCATGCATCGGATTTCTTTCGAAAGATTATTGTTGAATAAACAGCCGGGACCCTTAATTTGGGAAATAACGGTCAGGGGACAGCCGAGTCCATAATTGCTTAAAATCTAGGGTCTTTTTGCCTCCCGAAATTTATTAAAAAACAGTTTTTGCAAAGCTTACGTGGAACTAACGATTTGCAGCAAGTACAATAACAGTCAGGTCGTACAACCAATGAAAGAAGTTTGGCCTAACACTGGAAAACCAATAGGCTAGGCTACAACAAAGAATCATCGTCGGGAATTAAGCATGATACATATGCCAACCCCACTTACTTGCCCTGATTATCTGAGCTTACAGCATTTTTGAAGATATACATATGGGCATTTCATTATGTCCGAGTACACCAGATTTACTAAAGTTATTTTGTAGGTTTGCATACCTATGAGTACACAGGGGCGTAGCGAGCGGGGGGTTGTGGGGGGTGTCACACCCCCCCAATAATTTGGTCGCTGTCGGCAAATTTTGGGTCTGTCGGCAAAAGGAGAAAAGGTGAAGAGAGCGGAAGGGGAAGAAAGAAGGAAAGCTGAATAGAAAAAAGAGAACGGGAGCTTCTTCCGTGCCAAATTTGACTTAAAATATGCACCAGATTGCATCTAAGGACGTTCAAACTAATTTTTCCAAAGGGGAGGGGGAAACCCCCTCCCCTTAGACCCCTCCCCCATTTCAGTCACCACTTCCAGATCCGTCGGCAAATCAAATTTGACTTAAAATATACATCAGATTGCATCTAAGGACGTTTCAAAACTAAAAATTAGACCCCTCCCCCATTTCAGTCACCACTTCCAGATCCGTCGGCAAATCAAATTTAATTTAAAATATGCACCAGATTGCATCTAAGGACGTTTCAAAACTAAAAAATTGCCAAAAGGGAGGGGGACACCCCTTCCTCTTAGACCCCTCCCCCATTTCAGTCACCACTTCCAGATCCGTCGGCAAATCAAATTTGACTTAAAATATACACCAGATTGCATCTAAGGACGTTTCAAACTAAAAATTTTCCAAAAACCCCTTCGCTACGCCCCTGTTACTCAGTAGGCCTAATTAAGTTTTGTACAGACCTTCTCTCATGAGTTGCTTTGTGAACACTGACAATTGTAAGACTTTCAAGATATGGACTCGTAGACCATCTCGGACATGACTGATCAACAAATACACGGCACCTACAAGTCAAGGTATTCTTGTTATTAAAATATAAGATAGTATGGGATATGGGAGGGATTGTAACAGCTTTATCCAAAATTGGTTGAAGGTTAAAAGTTGGAAAAAAAGGAATATTCATGAGTCAATAGCAGGTTACTGGAAAATTTCATTGACTTTCAGTATATTGTATACATGATGTACTTTGTCAGTAGTGTCCTTGAAACATGGTAAATGACACTGTACCATGTGCGTCAAATACCGTCTATGGTTTCTTGTGATACCAGGTCGAGGACGAATATAAAGAGATCACGTTGGACAGTTGAGTGTGCAGTCGCATCTTTAGAGCTATTGGTGAGTATACGGTTGAGTGGCGTTATCGCTTTTCTATTATTCTATCAGATGGGTTAAAATGACTGTGGTTCTCTTACCGTTTAATGGTTATGTACATTTGATTGAATACGTAACGTCTCGATCATTTCGTGAAGATGAGATCAGGTTGAGTTTATAGTCTGCGGATTTTATATTAATTAGACAGGGTTAGGAGATGGTATGAACGATAGAGATGCAAAGGAAAACATGTTGAAGGAGAGGATAGCAGTTTCCTGAAAGAGTCGTTTTTTTTTGAAAATGTCTTGTACTTTTGTCACATCGAATGTCGTTTGAGGTCCTCTCATGTATCCTCAAATTCTCTTCTTTCCTCAGAGCAGTTATGTGTTGCTGGGTTATTCGTTACTTCCAGGAAAGACCCTTTTTGATAAAAAACGTTTTAAATATATAATAAACTTTGAATTTGTTCATAACTCCTATAAATATAACACTTAAACCTGAGAGTAATGCATCTTTTTGAAGAAAATTAAAGATTGTAACAGTCAAAAATAGAGTGCACAAGGACAGTGCGTTTAAGATTCCACGAACTGTCCAAATAAAACTCCTAGCAGTATTTTAAAACCTATTTATACCAGTTCCTTGCATACTATTGCTATGAGTTACGTATGGTTACAATAAATCATCTTTTTTTTGTATTTAAAGGAGAAATGGCACAAGCAAGTCATCAGCATATTGTGCTTGGGAATCTACAACCTGGCTTTGGTGGACAACAGCCGCAGTTGATTCAGAATAGCAAAAACCTAAGGGGTTCCGTAACTCGCCTCGTCATGGGACATGGCATCATCATTTGTGGCATTATCGAAATCGTACTGATGATCGAGTTACTAACATCATTTGAGTTATATTGCTCACTTCTGGACATTGTAGGTTGGGGAATCTGGAACGGTGCAGTAAGTAATATATATATATATATATATATATATATATATATATATATATATATATATATATATATATATATATATATATATATATATATATATATATATATATACATATATATATATATATATATATATATACATATATACATATATATATATATATATATATATATATATATATATATATATATATATATATATATATATACATATATATATATATATATATATATATATATATTTATATATATATATATATATATATATATATATATATATATATATATTTATATATATATATATATATATATATATATATATATATATATATATAAATGAGGTATGACTCATAATTGACAAATAAAGAGTATAGTATTAGAAAATATTTTGGAATTTTCGGCCCCTTGGGACCTTCGTCAGCAATACTTGGCAGTCGATGAAAAGTACAAAATGTAACACAATTAAAGTACTGGATAGGTATATACGTTTACTTCTCGAGGTTGGTGTTTATGTTTACCTGGGGTGAAATAATTGGTTCAACTTGAAATGTAAATATCATTATACCTTATGATACTGAGGCTGCATATCAATCGTTATAAGTTGCTTCTAAGTTTTTGGACCATTTGGTAAGGAATAATTCCATTGATATAACCCTTTCGGTAAACGTAAGTCTTGCTCTCAGTGTACATCCCCGAGATGGTATATAAGTTTACGTGTATGTACAGGCAACCGTACTTTTTTGACAGCTGCAGTACGAACGTTGTAACGTTAGCCCTACTATACATGTATGTATATATGTATAGGCCAGGGCTAAACTGCTAATGCGTACCCGTAGGCTTCATTGCGTTGGTGCATTCAACCCAACCGTTAACAGTTTCGGCTAAGAGCTTGTGTAGTATCTGTTCCTTCTCGGTGCAAGGGAACTGGGCTTGAGAGCGGATCAGTCGTTCGGTAGTTTGGTTTTCGTGCCCAGGTTCTTTCCTTGGTGACGTTTTCTTAAAAAGTACCGTTAACACGAAAACGTCTCACCAGCAACTCCAGGTAAGGTCCATGAGATTAGTGATATTGTCAAAACCATAACTGAGCATGTTCAGGCAACGATGTTGCATACAGCTTGAAGTAATTAGTTCATTCACATATTCCAATACTATAGACTAGCCTAACGCTATTTTAGCATTGGTTCTAGGGTAAACTGGTCTGTAGTTAGAGCTAAAATAATAATACAATTAATACCAACTGCCTAAGAAATTAAATTTCACAAGAAGGCCAGCTTAACTTCTTAGCCTACTGTACATGTATCATATATGGCCTTAGATTTTCCCGGACAATAATGTTACATCTGCCCTATATCAAGGCCAGATACTCTATACAGTAGCTATGCCTAGAATTAGAGACTGTGAAGTCATCATGCAAATGTAACTTACAAGTAGCCTGTATTGAATTAGACATGCTATAATTGCTAGAAGTTTTTAAAAAAGTTCCTGGAAATCTTTACAATCCAAATTGTTCTCAGACATTCTAAACACCACTGTACTGTTTACAAGATGTCTGAATATCCCAGTGAGGGTATCAATAAAAACAGTTAAAGGATATAATATTTAAAAATCTAGCATACAATTTGGGCCAATACAAAATACCTTTAATCTAAGTCTCTCAAGTGATGCATTGTGTTTCTTTTGTGTCTTATTTATAACTTGTCAAAATTTGTACAAAGTAACAATGCCCTGTTTCCAAAAGAGTTATTGAGTCAGTACAGTTCCATAATGTAACTGTTACAAAAGCAGAGTGCACCTAATTAAAAGTTAATGTCCTCCAAAAATCAACATAACACAAACATTTGATAAGCCATCCACCCCTCCCCTGCATATAAGCGATTGTGTTGAGTCAATGTAGATCAATAAGTAATACCAAGTTGACATATGTTGCAATATCCAGTGTTAAAGCTCTGTATTGGCTCCAAATATATTAGAGAGAAGTGTACATATCAATTAATAATTGAAATAATGCAAATCTACGCTCTGACTATTTTGTATTTATTTGATTGGCACTGTTAATGTTTTCTCAGACCAGTTTGACGATCAACGTTCTCGACATGAATGACAACAACCCACTATTCAAGGGAATAACACCGTACGATGTAGCTAGATGTAGAGATAGATAGATAGATAGATAGATAGATAGATAGATAGATAGATAGATAGATAGATAGATAGATAGATAGATAGATAGATAGATAGATAGATAGATAGATAGATAGATAGATAGATAGATAGATAGATAGATAGATAGATAGATAGATAGATAGATAGATAGATAGATAGATAGATAGATAGATAGATAGATAGATAGATAGATAGATAGATAGATAGATAGATAGATAGATAGATAGATAGATAGATAGATAGATAGATAGATAGATAGATAGATAGATAGATAGATAGATAGATAGATAGATAGATAGATAGATAGATAGATAGATAGATAGATAGATAGATAGATAGATAGATAGATAGATAGATAGATAGATAGATAGATAGATAGATAGATAGATAGATAGATAGATAGATAGATAGATAGATAGATAGATAGATAGATAGATAGATAGATAGATAGATAGATAGATAGATAGATAGATAGATAGATAGATAGATAGATAGATAGATAGATAGATAGATAGATAGATAGATAGATAGATAGATAGATAGATAGATAGATAGATAGATAGATAGATAGATAGATAGATAGATAGATAGATAGATAGATAGATAGATAGATAGATAGATAGATAGATAGATAGATAGATAGATAGATAGATAGATAGATAGATAGATAGATAGATAGATAGATAGATAGATAGATAGATAGATAGATAGATAGATAGATAGATAGATAGATAGATAGATAGATAGATAGATAGATAGATAGATAGATAGATAGATAGATAGATAGATAGATAGATAGATAGATAGATAGATAGATAGATAGATAGATAGATAGATAGATAGATAGATAGATAGATAGATAGATAGATAGATAGATAGATAGATAGATAGATAGATAGATAGATAGATAGATAGATAGATAGATAGATAGATAGATAGATAGATAGATAGATAGATAGATAGATAGATAGATAGATAGATAGATAGATAGATAGATAGATAGATAGATAGATAGATAGATAGATAGATAGATAGATAGATAGATAGATAGATAGATAGATAGATAGATAGATAGATAGATAGATAGATAGATAGATAGATAGATAGATAGATAGATAGATAGATAGATAGATAGATAGATAGATAGATAGATAGATAGATAGATAGATAGATAGATAGATAGATAGATAGATAGATAGATAGATAGATAGATAGATAGATAGATAGATAGATAGATAGATAGATAGATAGATAGATAGATAGATAGATAGATAGATAGATAGATAGATAGATAGATAGATAGATAGATAGATAGATAGATAGATAGATAGATAGATAGATAGATAGATAGATAGATAGATAGATAGATAGATAGATAGATAGATAGATAGATAGATAGATAGATAGATAGATAGATAGATAGATAGAAACTTTTATTGTCCATTTCAGAAAACAGAAAACGGAAATTATTTCCCGTCGACAGTAGACATAAAACATTAGTGAATACAAACACAATCATACAATAAACAAACTATAAGTGAACAGCTACGAGAATAAAACTAAATAAAAAAATAAGCAGAACCAGAACAGTAACAGAGGCAGCACAGAGGGCTGCAAGTGACAGATCACACACTGTGGCCAAATCGCTTTGCACGCGAGTTAAATAAGTGTATTGCCTCAGGTAAGAAAGAATTACGGAACCTGGACGTTTTAGTATTGGGCACCTGTAATCGTTTTCCGGATCTGTTGAAAATGATATGACTATGAAAAGGGTGTGTGTGATCTTCTTTTATATTTTTTAGTTTCTTAGAAGCTGATTTACAGAACATTTATTTTTGAAAAGCAGTTCATTGTTTTCTTCATTTGTAGAGTGTGAGGTCATGTTATGGCCGTGGTAGGTCTATTCCGTAATCGCAAAACTTTCCAAGTTATAGCGTGCTATAATAAGGACCAAATCAGCACATTTTTCTTTAGAGAAAACATTTCTTTTTCTACCAACAAATGGAGAGATCTACAAACTGATACAACAAAGGATATGCTCTAATTAGAAATGCCAGGCATGTAAATAGCGAAGTTGATTCACACGTCTTGTGTATATCCTCTGCGACACACCTCATCTTTTCAATGGAGTTAGGAAGCTGGGAATAGTTGTTGGATTGGTACATTGTTACAGTATTTGCCCAATGCAGAGCAGTAACATTAAGCTAACTAGTTCTAGGGTATGTTAAACTGTTACACCATAGAAAAGAAAAAGGAAATTACTCTAAGCTTCAAACTGACAGAACCAAGAGAATGCAGACCAGTCATCATGTGAAGTCTCCAACATATATAACTGTTCAAATGGACTCATCCTTTTGAAATGTACTCTTACAAATGTTTTAGTTCGGTCACATTGTGGCACCACATGTTTTTGCAAGTATTAGGAAACATGTGCAGCTGTTTGTCAAGAACATGGAACTTGTTATACAAATGAAGTGTTCCTGATGCTAAAGTGGCCGAAGTGTTGAGGTTACTGGATATCTTGCTGCCTTACCTTTAACTGTTCTAAAATGCATTTCTCATGTTTTAAGATGTTTTAATTTTGAATTACTAGCATGATCAGCAAGCCATAGTACAGTAATTTTCAACAACCACCACACAGATACTTGTGCAGGACTGGGAGCATTTGTTACGCAGATCAAAATCTTTCAAACTTGTATCCCTCAAAATCTCCAGGGATCTAATACCGTATTGTTTATGCATTGTTTCTGAACCGCAGTTCCACAAATCTACAAGTGGGGTTCAGGGGATATGCTATGGGAAATGTTTACAATATTAGGCCTGACTTAATTACTGCAAGCTTGCAGTCTTTTATTACACCAATAACCAGTTTACTCTTTAAACAAAATTAAGTTATTTCCCCTCAACATTGAGGGGAGTGAATTCAGCAAAGGCACATGCAACTAGCACCAATGTCGTGGAAACCTTCTAGTGCACAGCCCAATGAAACATACTGTAAAACCACAAAATTTGCAATTATAAGTCTGAAATTGTGCAATCCAGGGGTGTTGTGTATAAATTTGTCCCTCCAAGCATGGAAACTGGAAACTCCATGACATTGAGGTAATTTGCATCGGTAACGGTATTAGATCCAGCCTATACTGGTAAGATATATAAATACTTGAGGTATAAGATAGTTCTCAAAATGTTTCTTATGTATGAGAGAGGTCAGTACATTTAGGTTATGAAATAGTGCAAGTATCCTGGCTTATGTGAAATAAATCTTGTGGGAAATATAAACTGGGATTGAAGATGCAATAATATGCTTGAATATGATTGTACATTTTTTATTGTGTCTCGTCTTTTAATATCATGTAAGCTACACTACTGTATGTATTTGGTGTAGGCCAAATTTCTGGGTAGAAGTTTTAAAAAACAAACCATGAAAAAAAATTGAGATGAATTTCAAGCAATCACAATCACTGCCTTTATCTCTGTATATGTTTTGGGTCAGCAATACAGTATACTGTACAGTAGGGTAATTCCAGAAGACCAGAAAGGAAGACTTTCTGTTTCATTACTTACGAATCTTCTTAAATATTTCTTCGTAAGTCACTTAAGAAGTTTGAACAAAAAATAGTTCGTATCTTACGAACGATTAATCTTTTTAAGTTACGAACGATAATTTAAGAGTTTATTAAAAGTTCGTATCTTTTATAACTTTGAAAGAGGCTGAATGTGACCTTTGACCTGCAGCGCCAACTCTGTCTGAAACTTTTCTTGTAAACGCGCATTCTTGCTCACAAAAGGAAAAACGAAAATGGTAAGTAAATGACTAAAGCTTTCCGTTGCAGTTTTTTATCCAAAATAATGAAATACCCAATAAAACTGTTCACGTGTAGTTTTGTTATTATTAAAACCATCAAAAAGTGTTTTTCTACACTGCTCGAGTGAAGCATCCACACGGTAACTGTGTGTAGACTCTGCCTACTATTGTAAAGTTACTGTAAGACTATGTCTACTGTATTGTAAGGGCTACATATTAATTATAATAGAGGCTACGCATAGGGTCGTTGTAGTTACGGTAACAAATATGCTAGGCCTAATGTTAGTTAGGCTTGGGCCTAAGTAATGCTGCGCACCACTGACGAAATGAATACCGTAATCACGACTTGACAGTTGACACTCGTGATCTCTAAATTAGTCTTGAAGTGGAAATGTTTAAACCACCTCGACTTCACAACGAGAACAAAATAGAGGATGTGTGAATCGTAATTATATATATATATATTTATATATATATATATATATATATATATATATATATATATATATATATATATATATATATTTATATATATATATATATATATATATATATATATATATATATATATATATAAATAACCAATGTTGGACCATCAGTTTAGTAGAAAAAAAGGGAACAGGATGGACACTCAAGTCCCTATCAAAGACCCTATAGGAGAGGAAAAAACTGAAGACACAAACACTCAAACCCAATTACAATACTTAAAGTGCTTGTCCAATACATTCTTAAACCCATTCACACTACTTGCAAGTAAAATTTTCTGAGGCAAACCGTTTGAAAAAAAGTTTGAACAACTTGGCTAGACTAGGCCTATTAGTTAGCATCCGTAAGTTAGGCTAGGCTAATTCTTTTACTGTTTCTATATATATATGATATTTTGTGCACCCAGATTTTTTGTGTCGGAGATCTTAGCTCCCCTGTCGGAGATCTTAGCCCCCCGTTTCGGAGACCTTAGCCATTGTGGGGAAATCATGACGCCACCCCAGTTTTATCAATATCATATATAGATATATGAGGAACAAAAATGTATGGAACTTAGAATGTTATTATCTTTTTTTTCAAGCGCACAATGACTTTCTGAAGAGAAACCCGATTGTAGTGGAGAGAGTTGGGGAGACTCTGGGAAAAGAAAGAGCTATGTTTACAGTCGAGCGACTAGAAAAAATGGTTCAAAGACTATAAGGTGTATCTCAGTTCCGAGGCGGTGCAAAACTGGGAGGACATTCTTAATGATGGTAGTCGCAGTTTCAACTGTGACAAAAGTGGGTTTTCACTGGCAGGAAGCATGGAGAAAATGTTGGCTCAAAGTGAGACAAGCATCTACCAGTTGAGCAATTGGACAAAAGTCAAATCACCGTCCTGGCCTGTATGAACGCTACAGGGTGTTTCTTGGAGCCTATCTTACTCTTGGTGCGTAGGACAATCCTCGGACGGCTGGATTAACAGAGTTTTTTTACGAATGGATCGCCAATTTGTTTTGACCGAGCGTTAAGAGAGAGGACATCACCTTCCCTATCATCCTGCTAGTTGAAGGGCATAGCTCTCACATCACCCTCGAGACTTCAAACTTCTGTGCTGAAAACGAATCATCTTATGTTGCCTGCCTGCTCATTCATCGCACGTACTTCAGCCGCACGAGTAACTTCAGAAGTTTAATAACTGTAATAACTCAAGCATTCCACATTGCCACATTCTACGTTTATTTGAGTCCTATATGGGACGAGAGGAATTGCCCTTCAATATCTTTTGCAGTGAATGCTATTGTAAAAGTCAGTTCATATTCATTATTATTGAACAATTTTACAATTCACTTTAAAATTTTACAATTCACTTTAAAATTTCTATTCCAGTATCCTATATAAGTTTGTAATGTTCTTGCCAAATAAAAATGTAGAAAATAATAGATTTCCTTAATCTGACAGAGGCGGCGGAGGAGGGGAACCCCGAAAGGGGAAAAAGTTTATATATAAATATTTATATATCTTTATGTAGGGAAATCTATCTATAAAGAGGGTGAAGCACACGAAAACATTTTTGTATATTTTTTAGAGGGGTCCCCAACGTTTTTTTAACTGAAAAATCGTTGTGCGGAATTTCTAAGTTTTCTAACTAGGACTTTTCATATGTTTCTGTAAATAACCTAAGTGTTTGCAAGTTTCAGTTACTTGACCAAAATTCGTCCATTTTTACCACGTTTCACTTGTCTACTTTAATAAATTGTATCCTGCGATTCTTATGCTCCACCATACAAAACTTGGTATGATTTTGAAGATAGAATTACACCGTTTGCCAGCTTCAATTCTGCGTTTTGTGTACTATTTTTGTTTTTGCGTGGGTCGACCATATTTGTTAGCTTAAGATGAGTTCTACATATACAAAGTCAATGCAGACCGTTCTGGGAACACCCCTACTCTTAGATCCCTCCCCCAGGACAGCAATCAAAAATAACCCTAAACCCCCTGCTGCCAAAAAATCTGGATCCGCCCCTGTATTTTTTTGTAGTTTAAGCGGATTAGTTATAATTAGTTGCGTAAACAGCTACTTACGCTGATTGATTAGCTCAACCTTCCGTTAATAGCTACTTATAAAAAACCTAAGTTATAACTTAAATTTGCCTGACAATAAACTATTTGACTTTTAATGTGTTTTCTTTCTTGGGGAGGACCCTCAGATCCCCCATCAATATGAGTTACTGTCAATAACCCCGCTACAGCAGCCTCCTTAATTAAATATTTCAATCACATTTGGCCCTCCCATGAAAATGCATGTGTTTCCTCACCATTAACCATTACGTTATCAGTGGGGGAATATTGAAGTGTGTTATTATTCACAAAATATCATCAAAGAAATGTTCAATTGGCATAATCAAGGTTTTGGAATCATTTTTCATTGTTAATGAACTGTCATTTTTTATCTGCAAGTCTATCTACAAAGATATCGCCAGAATGATTGTTATCGGCGTCAAACTCACCTACAACTGAGTATTGGGAGTTCATATCACGGAACTCTCAAAATGATTACTCTGCTTCAAGTATGGCAGATACAGACATGTATTTGAACAAACATATTTATTTTACTTTAACCTTTTTTATCAACAGTTTGCCGTTTTAACTGGATTTTTTGGGGTTTTTAGCAGAAAAAGCAAGTGTAAGGTAAGTTCCGTTAAAACCAGGTGGTATATAGATAAGGTTCGGGCTGAAAGAGTGACAATTTCGAGAGAGAATCATGGAGCCAGCGGCTAGGAAGCATGGACTCTACTACTCCCCCTAGAGGAGCTTGGTTGATCGCAATCTCTATTTTCACATAATGTACGCCAAACGTAAACAGCATGCCCCAAGGGCTTTACTCTGTATTCTCTTATCAGAAGGATGCATGGTAATGTACGCAATGTGTGCAGAGTCTCGTTAAAACAGGGGGTTGTAACTCCCTGGTTAAAATATGTGCTCCGGTCAGACCAGGGAGTTGTTATGGAATCCATGACAACTCCCTTGTCAGACACAGAGAGGGATATCGTAATAAAACCGACCTACGTTTCTCGCAATGGACAGCTGGTCGTACACGCATCAAAATAAGAATCTTAACAGCGACTCCATAATTCAAAACAGATCTCTTCAAACCCGCCTTCCCTTCATAGTATCAATTCATAATAGTACAAAGAATCTAGATGATCCAAAAATAAAGGTTAACAAGACGATCACTGAAGCGGTTGCATGATTGAATTTGATGCTGTCGCTTAGTTTTCGTGCTGCTATTTATGGCGGGCCATCCGTTTCAAATCGTGGGGAATCGACTTATACCGCTTTAAATCGACCATACCAGTTTAATTCGACATATCATCGATTTAAATCGACATATACCAATTTAAATCGACACATACCAATTTAAATCGATATAAACCAATTTTTAGTCGATGATATGTCAAATTAAATCGGTATATGTCATTTTACATCGACATATACCAATTTAATTCGACTTTTACCAGTTTAAATCGACATATACCAATTTAAATCGATGATATGTAAAATAAATCGTTATATGTCAATTTTAATCGACATCTACCAGATTAAATCGGTAGAAGTCAATATCCTTTGACTTATACCAGTTTCTAGCAACTCGCATTGACATATACCTATTTAAATCGACATATCATTGATCTAGCTCATTAACATATTCCAAATTCCGATTTCGTTGATGATTGACATGTGAAGATACATCGCGTGCAGTCACCCATGGAGGTAAAAACAGACCTCCATGAGTCACCTGACAAGGCGCTCTACTAGTTGAAAATGAACACGAGCACAGTGGAATGCATGATTTGAGCTTGAACACTGTAATTGTTAGTGTAATATTGTGACGAGCCCGGCTCCTCCGATAGTAATACTATATCGGGACTCGCGATAGAAAGGTACTGGGGTTATCTTGATGCCGTATTTTATGCTTCTTCAGGAGACGTCTCGAAGGGGCGATAGAGGAAAACAATGAGTTCTCAGAAAAACAAGTTGACACGATAGGATTTGATTAGTGATTCGGTATAATATCTTCTCTGTCGATTCTCTTCTCTAATTAAATAAAAATACAATGATTTGACTCCGTCGATTACGTACTCAAATTAAGTGACGAAGTCTCGAAGTTGCGGGAACATGCCGCCTTTTATACCTTACTCTACCGAAAATCCCACTGCGCACAATCAGAAGGCAGCCAATAACCTGACCATCCTGTATTAACTAACGATATAAAAATTAGTCGATAAAGCACTGATCTGCCCTGATTGGTTGGGAGTTTGGAAGTCCACCCCTTTCTATGGAAACTTCCATACCACGTGAGAAGAACCTTCTCGAATGTTCTATAGACACAATGGAATCTATTTTGGGAAAAGGCCCTGTAACAAGATTCAATAAGATAGTTAAAACTTCTCGTGGGAAAACTGAATCCATGACCTAAATATATAAGGGGCCTGTAAGGTGTCTCGATGGAGTTTTTCGGGAACATCAAAGAGATGGTATCACTATTTCATAACATTAGTCCCCCTGGGTATATATTTAGCTACAGTAAAACGTAACTTTACAATAGGCCTCACTGCAGAACAATATCATCTTTGTTTATGGTGTAAATGGAGTGGTATACGTACTGTAGGCTTATGTGTATTTGGCTAAAAGTATTCCTATACTATAGCTCCACGTGTTTGAGTAGACAAGCCCAGTTTGCGATGAGGTACTTGCATGTCATTGACATATCAGTTTTTCAGCCTTATTATTACACCGAAATCTTTTTGCAAGTAACTGTCCATAATTACCATTGACATAATCATGATGAACACCCTTGCTAGCTTGCTAGCTTGGTAAGTTTGTGTTTAAATGACATTGATTCGTAGGGATTTTAAGAGGAATTTTCAAAGCTATTGCGTATATAGGTATATACAAATTGCGAAGTGATTAATCCAACACTGATAAGTATGCGATTTCATTTAGTAAGAGGAAGTTGGACAATTAACCTTCATATCACGCAATTGCGTACATGTACAAACAGCCAGCTAAAGCAATCATTAAGTATGATTATCGCACATGTGTGGCTTAAATTTCACTTTTATTAATGTAAAGTATTTTGTGCTGTTATTTTCTTTCAGGTCATAGCTTTCATGGTCCTGGCAATCATTGCGACACCGATGAGTTTAATTTGCGGCGGTTTTCAGGCGACTCTAGCTTCATGTAAAAATGGCAATGGTCACAGTTATGATCACGATGACCAGGTAAGGTGTCCGATTATCATAATAATTCCGAGCCTTGAAAATGAAAACGAAATGTCATTGATCTTTGGAAAGGGCAAATAATTTTACTAGTTGTTGTTGCTATATTCGTTGTAGCAAAAGGAATGTTCCGTAAATTATATATATGAATCCATTCTATGTTTACCCTATTTAGCTACATGTGAAGCTTAAAACCGGATGGAAGACGTGTTTGATTACAGCACCCTCTAAAGGAAAATCCCCTCTCAATCAATTTTACTAAACTTAGTATAAACCTTTCTTTCCTTTTCAATTTATAATACCACCTTTAATAGAAGAAACGGTTACTTTTCCCCGTTTTAAACGAATCACTTTATTCAACTTTTTTTTCAGGATAATCGTGTCACGTACATTATGATATCTGTAACATATGCTCTTCAAGCTTGTTTTTGCATTGTTGGGGCAGCTTTTACATGCACTGCACTTTCTTCTGATAACCAACCCCAGCAAGCGGTGAGTGAGAAGTTTAAGAGTTCAACTCGATAGTATCATATCTATATATGTATATGTCACCTATATTGTAATGTCGTGAGTATACATTAACATCATGCGTACGTATTATCTTACAGTATATGGGCTGAATCTAATTTATGTACATTTTATGTAACACTTATATTCTGATATCATTGCAATACTTTACCATTAAACTCACAACATCTTGGATTTATAAGCTTTGTGAAAGCACATTACTTTTATCATCAATCTAAACACTACATGCAATGATTGTTATAAAATGAGTTCCGTATTTAACTTGAGATCACATATGCTATTACTAATGCAATTCTCATATAATATTGTTATCATTTTAATATAATACTAAAGACAATGACACTTCTTTCATTATTAAACTGTTTTCGTTATTTAGATTACCTACCAACCTCACCCGGTAACACAACCAGCGATGCAGTCATATGGTCTACATATGGCAAATCAACCACCTCCATACAGTCCCGATGTCAATCCCGCTTCTTTCTCAAACCATGTTGTGGTAACTGCTCAACCATTCTAGTCTGGGTAGAGCAAAATAAAACGCAGAAATTAACTCGTTTACATTTTTTTAAAGTATAAATATATTTTGGTAGTATGGTCGATGGTCCTATGGATTTCTTTACTGGTTTTCGTTGTTCAATGTCATATAACAACCTCTGCAAATGAAAGTTACAGATGTGTTTCGCTTAAATTTAGAATTGATTGGTTTAATTTTAATAAAAGACTATCTCACGTTGTTATCTATACCTATTTTCAATATTTTCTTTCATTACAGCAAGGATATTCTTTGTGAAATAGCTGCTGTGTTACATTAATAAGCTTGTCAGTTACATTCCACCGTGCATTCAAATTCACGATATGTCAGCAAGGCTAAGTAAGAAATCAATTAATGATTTTTTCGTTCCTTTAAATTATCACGCTTGACCAATAGTAGCATAGCCGCAGCGGTACATGAAACGACTTCTTAGTCTATTTTACAAGGGTAAGATCACTTTAGACACATACGGTTTTATTTTAAAATAATCAGAATGTAAGTTGACAGGCTTACTAATTGCATTGGAGCTTCTCCTCCGTTTTACCTTTGGTGTTACAGTTTCGTAAACACCACAGATATTTTATAAAAGAATTTTCATACACGAAGTGAGGTATATGTCTGTGGAAACTTTTGACTATGGTTGTATGTTAAATGGAACACATTTTCTGAAAGATCAATACGACTTCTAGTTACAATAAGGGAAAGTAGAATCCGCCTGACAATATGCATGACCATATAAAGTATACACAAGAAGCTGTGGTTAGTTTTGTTTTAGTTTTTGATCTCCAAATAATATTATTTACACAGCTCTGGGTAGATTACGTTTGTTTTATTTGCGCTTTGCTGTTTTCTTTTGTTTTTATACAACGTTAGTAATTACGTATTAGGTTGTGGTTATT
The DNA here is from genome assembly GCF_037975245.1 of Apostichopus japonicus. NCBI lineage: Eukaryota > Metazoa > Echinodermata > Holothuroidea > Aspidochirotida > Stichopodidae > Apostichopus > Apostichopus japonicus. The sequence continues at coordinate 9,603,495 of NC_092581.1, forward strand.
TGCGTATCTGTAGTGGTGGCGCAAAAGGGGGCATTGAAGCATTTCCCCCTCCCAATCGCGATGCTGCCCCTAGTTTTCCTAGTAATACACGCTTTGTAACGGATCTCAGTTGTTAGCAAGTGGTTCTTGTGTATATCTTTGACTCATGTATTGTAATTCTGATTTGATGTTGGGCCTTCGGGCTTTACTTTTGGTGTTTTGGTAAGAGATCTAAACATAACAAATCAATAAACAGAATCAATCATTTAAAATCAGTCTTATTTATTCTTTTAGTCTTTGACAGCAAATTTTTGGATACCCAATTACCCAGACAGCTACGACACGGTATACGAAATTATTTAACAATCTTCTCAGAACGTCAATATGAATCATGGTAACTCAAGTTGTGGATAATGTGATCACACATGTTATTAATAGTCAAATCTGTACAGGAGTGACAGTATTTCTTTCTCTCTTATTTTTTTCTCTCTCTCTCACTTGTTTAATATGTTGGAGTCACTAGCTAGCTTGATAAACAACTTTTGTTTTTGTTTTCTGTATTTTACATCGTAACTACCTACTAATATTTATATACCAGACACTTGTATTTATTGTTGTGGATATGGATTGAATTGAATTCAACTGTCAAATGTTCAACCTGATCACAGCTATCTGTTTGAACTTTCATACCTGCTATTCAGCATTGTGATCTCATAGCAATAATGTTCTGGAGAGCCATTCATAGGGTCAGTTAAATCCATCCCTTAATTGCCTTGAAAGAAAAGGTTACTTGATGTAAGGGTCTTTTCCACATTACTTCTTAGAACTTAGAATTCACTTAACATATAAATCAACCATTTACCATTGCTCCATCAGTCTATTTATGTTGTGGCCTCAGTCGATGTTTTGTCTTTATATCATAATCTGAACTGTTTGTAACTGGAAGAAGACGGTCAGTTTATTTGTTTCCTTTAAATAGCCTGCATCATGTCCAAATAATTAATTTTCGCTTTTGCAAATGAGAATGCGTCTTTTGCAAGATCAGGCTTTTTAGTTTGACACCCATAACGTAAGTTTTGTGAGCGTTGCGAATTGGTTGATCTCCATTTGCTACTGGATAGTAAGCAAACCAAGACAGAGACTAGGCAATATGTGCGCAGAGTCAATATATAGAAATGTACTTTTATATAGATCCAACACCCAACTACCATCCCACTCCCTCTCTCTCTCTCTATTTTAAAATATCGTTGCTCGAAAAGCTGAACATTTTCGAAACACAACATATTTGTTGATCAGTATTTACTGAAAAATGCCATAACCTGATGCACCAGTCATTAACAGCACAGTCAAGCTCCAAGGCAAGCTGTATTCTCCCTCTACCCTACGCTATCGGCTATCACTATCGGAAATCGCTATCGCATAAACGCTATCGGCAGGCCCTTAGCAAACATTTTCTTTCATATATCTCAATATGTAATAGCCTATATCTTTTCGAAAACTTTATCTAATTAGAAAAGTAGGCGGTACCGGTAATTACCCAACATGAATGATGAAGAGAAGTAAACATCATTGCAGGATTTGACTGGACATAATATCAACAAAACAAAGAAACTTTCAACAAATATATTTTGTTCGCGTTGTTACTGGATGGTTTGAGTAAAAGCATACAACAAATTTAGTACGTACCAAGGTAGAGAGTAAATGGAAAGATATCTTTGTTTTATGTGTAACTCTCGTTCAATCACCTTCTTTCACCAATATGTACAGTTCTAATTGTTAGGGTCAAATTAATTACTGCAATTACTTTGACAGTTAACGTAACTTTAGATACAGGATACATACCATAATAAACAAGTACCTGACTAAGTACCAGGGAAAGGTTTCGTCTGTAGATCTTATGGTAGCGTCTTGCGAAGACGTGGGGATCCTCGCGAATGTCACCGATGCTAGGGAACCAAAAAAACACGCGTGTTCAATTAGTCATTGAAGATATATATATATATATATATATATATATATATATATATATATATATATATATATATATATATATATATATATATATATATATATGAAGATATATATATATATATATATATATATATATATATATATATATATATAGATATATATATATATATGAAGATATATATATATGAAGATATATATATATATATATATATATATATGTCTATATCATACCTTAGGTTATCATACCTTAGGTCGACAGTTTATGGTAAAAAAGCGACCTTAGGTCGACAGTGTACCTTAGGTCGACATTTCAGTGTCCACCTAATGTATTTACTACCATTTTAAGAAATAGCTTTATAATGTTCTCCGTCCTATAAAACGTTCATTTACAAGTTTTGGTTAGGGTCGGTTCAGGGTAAAGGTTAGAAAAAAGGGTTAGGGTTAGATTGAATTTAGTGTGTAAGTCAATGTAAATGTCGACCTAAGGTATCATTTAGAGTTACATTTACATATATATATATATATATATATATATATATATATATATGTAATTGAGATATATAATTGAAAATATATAAATATAATTGAAACAAAAATACATATAATTGAAAATACACATGTTAATGCCAAATATTAAGAACATCAGGCAACAACTATGTTTTCATTGGAAACAAAGCACAAATTGATTTGAACTAGTACCAATAAGTACATATAAATCGTCTAAAATATATCATCTAAATATGATCGCGTAAAAAAGAAAGAAATACTATTGTTGGATGCTTACAGTAATATCAGAGTGAACTTAACATCCCAACATTGTTACATGGATGAATATAGCTACACTTGGTGGTGATTATTAACATAAAGTTAACATCTAAGACCTGAAGTTGTGAAGCAGCGGGCCCGATACCTTTGGGTTAAGTTATATACTTTATTATAAAAGTTAGTTGGATAGGTTTTGTTGTACACAATGACCGTTATGTCAATTCACGTTCTTGTTGTAATGCCTGGACGCATGCGAAGTATATGCTGTTGCGTCAGATCGTTATGCTGAACAATGCAGTGTTGTTTAATGTTTAACTTAATAATCGTCATTCTTGTTACTTTTATTTGCGTATTTACATTGTTATACCCCAGAAATACTGGGAGTTCGTGCATGATTTTAGATCGTTGATTAACTCCTAATTAATATTATGGGATATGTAAATAGTTCTATCGACAGACAAAAGAATGTACTAAACGTCATGTACTTCAGATGTATTTTTCTTCGATATTTATCAATCTTTTTTGACTAGGTACCACTTCAGCAACTGTGCCTATTAATTAAAAGGACTGGCTGGGTATTGGTAGTTGCTAGTTAACTTGAATTACTCCTGAATTTGTTTATCGGTAGGAAACAGAGGTCTGCAATAAATGATTAGCAGGAGGGTTGTTATGGTGTTCCACAAGGCTGAGTCTTAAGTAACTTTTGTTCATTGCTTAAAATTGTATGCTCTTCATACTAATATACTTTGTAGAATCAAAACACTTGCTGTCGACACCAACATTGTATGCGAAAACATTTATTGAAAAGGTAATGATACACTTTCCTCCAAAGAGATTATTTAACGTTTTAAGTAGTCTCAGCAGTGACAAATGGTTCTTAATATTGTAGTAAGTGCGAGGTGCAGGTATAATCATATTAAGTCTCCATGCCGAATTAGTTCAGCATGTTTTTTGTGAAATAGATATACGTGTTTATGTTGATGTAATAATGCTGCATAACAGGAAGGAAACGTTATATATAAGAAATATTGAATAACGCCAGATTAGGCACCAAAAAAAGATTACTTAACGTTGTATGTAGTCTTTATGTAGGTGCAGGTATAATCCTATTAAGATGCTTAAGATGATTAAGAATCCCATTCTCCATGCCGAATTAGTTCAGGATGTTTTTGTAAAATGGATCTAGGTGTTGATGTAATACTGATGCATAACAGTACAGTTCTTTTGTATGATTGGGGGAATTTTTGAATTTTCTTCGGAAAAGAAATTGTTCCCAGATTGTTTAGACTTGAATATCATATTCAAGCGTGGGGTCCTTACCATTATAAAGACAAGATTGGTTCAATATGTACTAATATGACCGAAAAGGCTGTTGAAGGTACTCTGTTATTTTAATTTTTTTTCATTGCAAGCATGCAGCCAACCGAATCATTACTCACCCGTTTTATATCGTTCAACTTAAATGGTTGGCTAATTGTTAAGTCTCTGGCATTGCCGATATTGTTGTTCCTACTCGTAAATAACGCTTTTGTGTTTCGTATGCTACGGTAGTTCTTTTCTTGTGGTCATGTTATGCATTGTGAGCACACTTTAGATACTACATATGCTTCAGAGATTACGTATAATACGTCTCGTTTAATAGAGCTGATATTGGATGATATCTGTGCTGCGAATAGTTGTGGTAAGTAACTGTAATTTGTTTATTACCAATACACAAGAAAGGAAATTTGGCAATATGAGTTAGGGCAGTGTAATCTCGTGATGTCTACTAGGCGATATAGTGCGATGGTTTATTGTAAATTTCAGTAGCAACGATAAAGGTATTAGATCATGGATGGTGTAGAGGTATGCTACATGACGTTACACGTTGTCTGGTGAATCAAGCGCGTTGCTTTGTGAAATTCCCAGTATCATGCATCGTGATTTCTTTCGGAAGTTTATTGTTGAATAAACAGCCGGGACCCTAAATTTGGGAAATAACGGTCAGGGGACAGCCGAGTCCATAATTGTTTAAAATCTAGGGTCTTTCTGCTACCCGAAATTTATAAAAAAAAAAATTTTGCAAAGCTTACGTGGAACTAACGATTTGCAGAAAGTACAATAACAGGCAGTCGTACAACCAATGAAAGAAGTTTGGCCTAACACTGGAAAACCAATAGGCTAGGCTACAACAAATTAGCTAAGGATCATCGTCGGGAATTAAGCATGATACATATGCCAACCCCACTTACTTGCCCTGATTATCTGAGCTTTTTTGAAGATATACATATGGGCATGTCATTATGTCCGAGTACACCAGATTTACTAAAGTTATTTTTTAGGTCTGCATACCTATGAGTACAGTAGGCCTAATAAAGTTTTGTACAGACCTTCTCTCATGAGTTGCTTTGTGAAAACTGACAATTGTAAGACTTTCAAGATATGGACTCGTAGACCATCTCGGACATGACTGATCAACAAATAAACGGCACCTACAAGTCAATGTATTCTTGTTATTAAAATAAAAGATAGTATGGGATATGGGAGGGATTGTAACAGCTTTATCCAAAATTGGTTGAAAGTTAAAAGTTGAAAAAGGGAATATTCATGAGTCAATAGCAGGTTACTGGAAAATGTCTTTGACTTTCAGTGTATTGTATACATGATGTACTTTGTCAGTAGTGTCCTTGAAACATGGAAATTAAAATGTACCATGTGCGTCAAGTGAAATACCGTCTATGGTGTCTTGTGATATCAGGTCGAGGACGAACATAACAAGATCACGTTGGACAGTTGAGTGTGCAGTCGCATCGTTAGAGCTATAGGTGAGTATACTTGTTTTGCGTGGGCGGTTGAGTGGCGTTATCGCTTTTCTATTATTCTACCAGATGGGTTAAAATGACTGTGGTTCTCTTACCGTTTAATGGTTATGTACATTTGATTGACTACGTTACGTCTCGATCATTTCGTGAAGATGAGATCAGGTTGAGTTTATAGTCTGCGGATTTTATATTAATTAGACGGGATTAGGAGATTATATGAACGATAGAGATTCAAAGGAAAACATGTTGAAGGAGAGGAAAGCAGTTTCCTGAAAGAGTTTTTTCTTTTGAAATGTCTTGTAGAGATTACAACATTCAAAAATAGTTTGCACAAAGGTCAGTGCGTTCGAGATTCTACGAACAGTCCAAATAAAACTCCGAGCAGGATTTTTAAACCTATTTATACCAGTTCCTGTATACTCCTGCTTAAAGTTATGTATGGTTACGATAAATCATATGTTTTTTATTTAATTTAAAGAGAGGTGAAACGGTTGTTATTAATAAGGAGAAATGGCACAAGCAAGTCATCAGCATGGGAATCTACAACCTACCTTTGGTGGACAACAGCCGCAGCTGATTCAGAATAGCGGAAACCTAAAGGGATCCGTACCTCGCTTCGTCATGGGACTTGCCATCATCCTTTGTGGCATTATTGAATTCGGAATGATGATCGTGTTACTAATGGCATTTGACTTCGAATGCGGATATGTGGACATTGTAGGATGGGGAATCTGGAACGGTGTGGTAATATATATATATATATATACATATATATATATATATATATATATATATATATATATATGTATATATATATATATATATATATATATATATATATATATATATATATATATATATTTATAATATAATATATATCTCTCTCTCCACCTCTCTCTCTCTCGTGTCGGATTACTTTAATCTGATTCATCATTCGGCATTGATACATCTCGGGGGGATTGCGAAACGTGGGGTGGGCTTTAGATTTAATAATGTCGATGGAAGGTAGTACATCTACAAAGATATCGCCAGAATGATTGTTATTGGCGCCAAACTCATCTTTATACAACTGAGTATTGGCAGTTCATATCACGGAACTCAAAATTATTACTCTGCTTCAAATATGGAAGATACCGACATATAATTGAGCAAACATATTTATTTTACTTTCAACTTTTTTATCAACAGTTTGCCGTTTTAACTGGATTTTTTGGCGTTTTCAGCAGAAAAAGCAAGTGTATGGTAAGACGATTACGAGAGAGAATCATGAAGCTAGGGGCCTGTGGACTTTACTAACTCCCCTTGAGGAGCTTGGTTAATCGAATCCCTATTTGGACATAACGTACGCCAAACGTAAACAGATTGACCCAAGGGCTGTTCTCTGTATTCTAGTTGCGGTTTTCACTCTCTGAAATTGCTTTGATAGCACTGCAGACTGTGCTCTGTTCAAATTAGCTGCGTAAAGGAGGATATCGCAAAGTCTTACATGCTTTTGATTTGCTGGTGAAAAGTACGAGACTTAATATTGGCCAATCAAATCGAATTTTACATTACTAAAGAGAAGTGTCAACGAACTTTTCTTTGGCATAGGAAAGATATTGGTAACGCAACCACACTCCCAATGTAAGCATTGAGAGATAGGGACATTTTGAAGAGGTTCACCGCCGCTTTTCGAAGTTGTTTATACTTTTTCAGATTAAGAAATACTGGCTTAAGTTTACGCATCATGATTAACAACACATCTTTGTAAAGACACACAATTATCTTTAAAATGACATAAGAAAGAGTTTTCTGAGTGCTATACATAGAAAGTATGAGAAGAGTTAGCGTGAATTGTTGTTTTTAGCGATATTCGATGCGTAACAGTGTGTTTTGTGCCGAGTTCCCCAAGGATTCCATATGAATATCGTAATAAAAACCGATCTACGTTTCTCGAAATGGGCAGCTGTGATCGTACAAGAATCTCAATTAGAGTCTCAATAGCGACTCCATAATTAACATAGAGATCTCCTCAATCCCGCCTCCATTTTAATTAATAGTGTAAAGAATCTATATATGGTCCAAAATTAAAGATTAAAAGGAATATCATTGAAGTAGCTGCATGATTGAATTTGATCAGGGATCCATAACAACTCCCTGATTTGATGCAGCCGCTCATCTTTCATGCTGCTATTGGGTTTGATACTCATCACGAATTAGATGTGGTGATTGATTTTGAAGCTACGGTTGCCGTTCATGTGACGGTTTCTAACGCGCTCCTACTAAGTTGGTTGTTAATATCATGTGTAACTTAAATTTCTCTTTTATTTGTGTATATTAGTGCAAATCTATTGTTCTGTTATTTTCTTCCAGGTCGTAGCTTTCATGGTTCTGGCAATTTTTGCGACAATTATGAGTGTAATCTGCTGCACTGTTCAGGCGGCTCAAGCTCTGTGTGCACATATCTTAAGTGACGAGGTAAGGTGTCCGTTTATCATAATAATTCCGAGCCTTGAGGATGAAAACGAAATATCACAAGATCTTTGGAAAGGGCAAATCATTTACTAATGATTGTTGCAATACTCGTTGTAGCAAAGGGAATGTTTCGTAAGATATATATATGTGAATCCATCCAATGTTCTACGAACTTAGCTACATGTGAAACTTAAACCGGATGGAAGACGTATTTGATTACAGCACCCTCTAAACGAATTCCCCTCTCAACAAAATTTGCTAAACTTAGTTTAAACCTTTCTTTTCTTTTCAATTCATGATACAACCCCTTATAGAAGAAACGGGTAATTACTTTCTCCGTTTAAATGATTCACTTTTCCAATTTTTTTCGCAGTATAAACGTGTCCTGTACATTATTATATCTGTAACATATGCTCTGCAAGTTTTTGTTTGCATTGTTGGGGCAGCTTTTACATGCACTGCATTTTCTACTGATAACCAACCCCAGCAAGTGGTGAGTGAGAAGTTAAAGAGTTCAACTTGATAGTATCATATCAATATATGTATATGTCACCTATCTTATAATGTCGTGAGTATACATTAACATCATGCGTTCATATTATCTTACAGTATGGGCTGAATCTAATTAATGTACATTTTATATAATACTTATAACAATGTTATCATTTTTAATCCAATTCTAAAGACTATGACACTGCTTTCATTAATTAAACTGTTTTTGTTATTTAGATTATCTACCAACCTCACCCGGTAGCACCACCAGCGATTCAGTCATATGGTCTACATATGGATCAACCACCTCCATACAATCCCAATTTTTAGTGTCAATCCCGATTCTTTCTCAAAACATGTTGTGGTAACTGCTCAACCATTGTATTATAAGTAGGGTGAAATAGTACGCAGAAACTAACTCATTTACATTTTTAATGTATAAACTTATAATAGGGTTATATGGTCGATGGTCATATTGATTTCTTTATTATTTTCGTTGTTCAATGTCACGTATTACCTCTGCAAATGTACTTTCGCTTAGATTTAGAATTGAAGACTTGGTTTATTTTTAATAAAAGACTATCTCACGTTGTTATATATACCTATTTTTCAATATTTTTTTTCATTAGAGCAGGGATATCCTTTGTGAAAAAGCTGCTTTGTAACATTTATAAGCTTGACAGGTAAACACCACCGTGCATTCAAATTCACAATATGTCAGCAATAAGAAATCTATAAATGTATTTTTTCTTTCCTTTAAATAATCACACTTGACCAATAGTAGTATAGCCGCAGCAGTACATAAAACGACTTCTTACTATTTTAGAAGGGTAAGATCAGTTTAGACACATACGGTTTTATTTTAAAATAAGGAGAATGGAAGTTGACAGGCTTACTAATTGCACTGGAGCTTCTTTTCTTTTTTACCTTTGGTGTAACAGTTCCCAAAACACCACCCTCTCCCCCATGGCTCTGAAATAAATCCCATAGATATTGCATTTTCTCCCGCTCTAGTGCATTTTGTGCTTTCAACTCGTTAAGAGAGAACAAGAAACACCTAAAACGCTTTAGCTTCCGTTGGCTAAGCCCCTGAACCGGCACTTGGACCTTGAGATACATCATTGTTAGCAAATGCTTCTTGTGTATATCTTTGACTCATCTTTTGTAATTCTGATTTGATGTTGGGCTTTCGGGCCTTACTTTTGGTGTTTTGGTAAGAGATCTAAGCATAACAAATCAATAAACAGAATCAATCATTTAAAATCAGTCTGATCTATTCTTTTAGTCTTTGAAAGCACATTTTGATATACCCAATAACCCAGACAGCTACGACACGGTATACGAAATTATTTAACAATCTTCACAGAACGTCAATATGAATCATGTTAACTTAACGTCAGACACTTTCCAATGTGCTCCAGTTGTGGACAATGTGATCACACGTGTTAGTAATAATTAAATCTGTACAGGAGTGACAGTATTTCTTTCTCTCTTTCCCCCCTCTTCACCTCTCTGTCCACTTCCACCTCCGCCTCTCTCTCTCCACCTCTCTCTCTCCCTTGTTTAATTTGTTAGCGTCACTAGCTAGCTTGATAAACAACGTTTGTTTTTTTTTTTCTCTTTATTTACATCGTATGTTCCTAATAATATTTGTACACCAGACACCTGTATTTATTGTTGTGGATATGAATTGAATTGAATTTAACTGTCAAATTTTCAACCTGATCACAGCTATCTATTTGAACTTTCATACCTGCAATTCAGCATTGTGATCTCATAGCAATAATGTTCTGGAGAGCCATTCATAGGGTCAGTTAAATCCATCCCTTAATTGCCTTGGGAGAAAAAGTTACTTGATGTAGGGGTCTTTTCCTCATAACTTCTGACTTAGAATTCAATTAACATAAAGCAACTATTTACCATTGCTCCATTAGTCTATTTATGTTGTGGCCTAAGTCGATGTTTTGTCTTATATCATAATCTGAACTGTTTTTAACTGGCAGAAGATGGTCAGTTTATTTGTTTCCTCTAAATAGCCTACATCATGTTCAGATATTTAATTTTCCCTTTTGTAAATGGCAATGCGTCTTCTGCAAGACCAGGCTTATTAGTTTGCCACCCATAACGTAAGTATTGTGGGCGATGCGAACTGGTTGATGCATGTCCAATTGCTACTGGATAGTAAGACAAGCGTAGTTAGAGACAAGGTAATCTGTGCGCAGAATCAATGTATACGAATGCATGCAACTTTTATACAGCTCCAACACCCGACTCCCCCTTCCTCCCTTTCTTTCTCTCTCTCAAACTGTAGAATATTGTTGCTCGCCAACTGATCACTACCGAAACAACTTATTTGTTGATCAGAATATACTGAAAAAATGCCATAACTTGATGCACCAGTCCAAGGCAAGCTACGCTATCGGCTATCGCTATCGGCGATCGCTATCGGTTATCGCTATCGGCAAGCAATAGCCAAATATTGTCTTTCATATATTCTAGTGATAAGGTACCTTTATCGTTTCGCAAACTTGATCTAACAAGCAAAGTAGGAGGTACAGGTAACTACCCAACATGAATGATGATGAAGAAAAGTAAACTTAATTGTGGTATTTGACTGGACATATATATATACATAAAGCAACAAAACAAAGAAACATTCAACAAATATGATCTAGATTATTTTTGTGCACATTGTTACGGAATGGTAACAGAAGAAAACATAAAAAACAATGCACTTACCCAGGTAATCAATAAATGGAAATACAGCGTCGTTTAATGTTTCGATTAATCACCTTCTTTCATCAATCTTACAGTTATAATTGATTGTTAGGGTAAAATCAACTACC